>NW_027287538.1:73003643-73298643 GCF_022747635.1 Hetaerina americana | reverse complement strand
TGATGATTCCAAGACTAAGTGAACGTGGGAGGAAGCACTCCGATCGCACTCCTTTCGCAAAGAATTCTTTCAGCGCTTGAGCCACACGTCTTCTTGGGCTTTTGGAGATTGGAGACCGGGCGGATCTTCGAGTACACGTAACCAAGCACGCCACGGTTGTTTTGAATTCACTCAAATGCCATTCTTGAGCCATAATTTTGTCTGTCGATTCTCTTTTTTTTTATTATTCCACGACTCGACTTCGGAGGGGTTCCACGTGAGAATTTATCTGTTGAGAGCGGCGTTTGAATGGGGGTCGTAAAAGTCTGATCTGGATTCGTGCTCTTGTTTCTTTTTTCTTCCTTTTGCCTCCGAACGACGGCAAGCGAAGGCGTGTCCTCCCTCCAGACCGCCTTCGCCGTATTATCGCGTCCGTTTCCACGGCGACACGGTCGCTTGGCGACCGCGAGTGCGTAGAAATTCGCCCCTCGGCACTGTCGCGTCCTTTCTCGGCTTAATTAGTCTGGCAATCAGTGGCAGTCCACCCCCCCCCCCTCCTCCTCCGATACCCCTTGCAGTGCAGAATCCAGCTGAGACCTGGCCGGGGGAACCGGACGCGATCGCATCTCGAGCGGCCATCGCCAGTGTTTTGTTTCTCCGGTCCGCTGCGCGCGCCCGGTATCCCCCGGCCGTCGTGTGAAGGGTTGGAGGTGGAGGAGGGGGTGGCGGGGAGATGCGAAAAGGTGCTTGCATTGGGCGGTGGGTGCGAGAGGAGGGAAGAGGAACCCTTCTTTTTGCCGACACCCTGCGCGAAACATATTTAGCACCGCGATAAATTGCTCCTTTTCACGCCGGATCCATTTCAAAGTGACAGGGGCTCGAAGCGGTCGAACTCGGGGCTCAACAGAACATAAGCGGAGAAAAACGTCCCCCTCATTACGTTTTCGACACCCCTATTCGGATCCCCCCCCTCCCCAACCACCCCCCGCCCCCAATAATAGCCCTCCCCTGCCATCCTTTAAGGAAACAATCGACCGTAAGAAAATCTTCTTCGCAACGGAACGAAGGTGAGAGTAATATAGACGGCGTCTTCGTTTTCTTCCGATATTTCCACTTCCTCCATCTTGGCGCTCCGACCGCAGGTGTCCTCGAGAGAGAGAGAGAGAGGCGAAAAAAGACGAAGTGTATAAGCGGCGGCGGCGCACAATGTGTGATTGGAAATTCCTCGAGCTTCAACACCCCGCGGGGTGTGGACGGGTGCGATTCTTTTCCTTTTCAATTCTTTCGATGGCCGTGTTGGCGTATTAGGGATGGCGACGGAGTTGGAAGTGTGAGTTAGCCGCGCGAAGCTCCCACGGGAAGCGGCATTCTCCACAGTCGTAGCTCAATGGGTGTACGTTTGACATTCCGGGATGAAGTGAAATATCGGCTACTGAGAATCACGATCGAAACGCCCGTCTTAATGATTCTGCAACACAGGTTTTGTCAAGCAAGTGACACCGGAAAACACCGCTCGTGAAATTAAATATTTTATTGAGCAGTGTGTTTCTGTTTTTTTCCAAGGGTTTTCATATCAAACGGTCCTCCTTATCTTTTCTACTGCTAATCCCTGAAGTGTTAAGAATCATTATATCGTAAAACATGAGATGATTTGATTTTCATGATTTTTTTTTACGATCCAGAATATTTTACACAAATCATGAATAAAGGTGATAAATGCGAGCTTAAATACGTCATAACTCGTATGGGCGAATATCATAATACTGCTACCACCCACACCCATGGTTCGTCGCGGATCCGGTTTCCAACAAATTCTGTGTGAATTGAAAGACGACGATATCTAAATGATAATAGTTACTCTATTAATACCATTGAAATACTTATTTTTCTATTCGACTTTAATACGCATGACAATTTAATTATGGTTTTATTCTTGATACATGGATCTCCGCTGTAAGTTCTTCCTAGGTGGAGTTTTCTATTTTCTCAAATTGAATGGCGATAAATCAAAAAGGCAATAATAATAAAAAACCATAAACACAGTAATCAACCCGAAGGTAGGTTTGGTAGGGGATGGTAGAGGTCACCCAGTACTTAGCCCGACGGCGGGTGAAATTCACACATCAGGGTAATAAGGGGGGCAATTTCCTTCCCCTTTGCCGGTCATGGTTTCCCAGGTTACCCGAAAAATCACATAGCTTGTGTGATGCTGCAGGTGCCCAAGAGGCGTGCCCGGGAATGGAACCCGGAATCCTCCGGTCAGTAGTCCCAACGCTCTACCCCCTGGACTACCGCGACCCGCAATAATAACAATAATAAATGATAATATTTCGTTTTGAGTCCATGTAATTTCTTGTAATGTGAATATTTTAAGGCCTTCAAGGATTCTGTGCATGACTTGATTCCATTTGTGGTATACTCCATTCATTCTTCTTCTGTTTCTATTCAATTTTACGTGGCGACTAATGAATTTTCTCTTTTACTACTCGTATAATGTGCATAATGTAATATTTTCTAGCGGATTATTTTTCGAAAGTATCTTTCACCATGGTAAAATGCAGACTACCCAGTGGCTGATTTGATTGTACCAATGGGAGTTGCAATAGTTTATTGCTCGTGGGTGGATCCCGTCACTTTCGTCCGTCGCCTTCAAGTGTTGAGCATTTGGCTGACGGTCTCTGATTTCTTAAACCGTGTGATATCTCCGGACATACTACATGCAGCTAATCCCAAACTGTGTACTTTTTGGTTTTCCATCACGTGTGGAAAGTCGAAGGTGGAACGGGGGGAGGTCACTTTCCCTGTGTGTGTGTGTGTGTGTGTGAACTCTCCCTGTCCTAAGGCTAATTGTTAATGCGAGCTGAGCTCGGATCAATTACCACGCTCAAATTCGGGCTAAAGATTAGAATTTGAATAGATTCAATAAAGAGACCGCACCTCATAATTGGTGTGTGAGCATCATGTCCTACTTCTAATTCTATGAGGTGCTCAGTCATGGAATGCGAAAGGACATAACATGGCTTCACTCGCACTCTTGCCAAGTGATTCCGAACCGGTTGAAAATCAGAATCCAAGTTTTTGTTGTCGAGTGGTCAAGTTGCACATTGATTAAGATGCTGGTTTTGTTGTTTTCCGTTGCGTTCCGAGTACATATATTCAATCCCCCGAATCACTTATTCCACGTACGAGAAATATCGGGTAATTCGTATGCTTAAATTTTAAATTATATTCATGTTTTATCGTGAACGAAGTATTTTCATTCATGCTAATCAGTATGCTCTCTGTTTTTCTCCGAATCAGACATGCAGATTAGCTGTTCCCTGCTTCGCGATTTGATTCAAATGGCGGTTTTTTTTCTGGCGTCCCCATGAGCTCAGTGCCCCTGTCCGATCAAAGTGAGGGGAGGGCGGGGACAAAGAGAGGGGGAGTGCACGTATACTTTTGTCGAGGAGCCAACAGGGCCGGCGGCTCGCTCTCCTCCTGTGCTGCCCGCCTTATGGCGCGCGTGTCTATCGACATGTATAACCGCCTTAGGGCCATCATCATTCCCATTCTGGCCAGAGGGAGGGTCCTTTCTCTTCCGAGGTCCCACTTGTTGGAACGGCACTGAGCGAATGCGATTCGGAGGGTCAACGCGTCGCTGGAAGGCGGCGGCGGCGCCGGGCGAGGGAGGGAGGGATGCGTTGGCGGGCTCCAGTGCCGTTTCGATTCCCCCTCCCGTGACTTTCGGCAATGAATAGGGGGGGGTCGGAGGCGAAGAGGTAGGGGTTGGAAGGAGGCGTCAAGACGGAGGAGGGGGTGGTGGTGTTTAACGAGGGGGTTGAGGAGAGGAGGTGTTTCCATCTTCGGAGTGTAGTGAGGGCAAAAAAGGGGGAGATGCCACTGGGGGTGCGATTTCGATCTCCTGATTGGAAAAGCTCCCTCCCGCCACTTGTGTTTTTTTCCATCTCATTTTATTTCGATTCTGAGCGGCTCCTTGAAATGCCTCCTCCTCCCTTCTCATTTTCGCCTCCTCATCCCCCCTCCCTCCCCGCAGCGACCCTTCCAATTCAATCTCTCCTTCTACCCTCGGCTGCGAAAATAATTCTCCCTCCGCGCGAAGAAATAAACTCCTTTCGTCTTTAAGCGCTTCTGTACTTGATGCGAATTTCCTCTTCGCCTTTTCCAATCACTCTTCGTCCGTTTGTCCTCCCTCAATTCTCGACTACATTCATGAGTAACATTTTTTCGGTACGTTTGGTCTTCTCTCCAATGATTTCACTCACTATGCGTAAATAAATCCAATGAGTGACTAACGTTTTCCCCATGCTCTTTTTCAAAAATGCACAATGTTAGTCGTTCTCATAGAATTTCCAAAATGATAAATTTGATTGCACCGTAGATTTTGCGAACAATTGTATTATTTAATTAAGAAATACTCGCGAGAATAAAAAACATTTGTCGAATTTTGTCGAAAGCAGGAACAAAAACTAGTTTTGAGGCTTACGATGTTTGCAATCATGTATAGACGCTTTTAAAACTAATATTTTTATTGATTTTCTTAATGATTTCAGTTGATTTATCACTGTTTTAAAATATCCTTAAAATTACATTTGCTATATATCCATGCTTTTTTGCACTTAAAGTTTTCATATTTTTTAATGTAATTATCAGGGATGTCCATGTCGCTGCAAAATAGATCCTCCCTTGCGCAGTAGTCCTCGTAGTCCTTCCCTATTCCGTCCTCCGCCCCTCGTCGCATTCCATGATTAATCTTCAGGATCCCTTCCCTCGTTTATTTTTCTTTCCTTCGCCCGTCCACTTCTCCTTTCGTGTCCGCGTCTCACAACTGTCCGGCGAGGCTTGCCAATGCCATCCGTGCGTACTTCCTCCGGTCTAATCTCTTATCTCGCCTACTCAGGATACGCTTGTTCTTAGCTCATTCTCTTTGTTTTGAGTTGAAGATTCCTTCGGCGCTTGTTTCTACTCAATCATATTTCAAAAATGTCTATTGCTTCTATTCCGAATTGTCGTAAACATTTAAGGTCGAGGATAAACGAGGTTGAACTCTCATGGACTTCGACCAAAGATTCATTTATTCACAGGGAATAGTCAAATTTTCGTTTCATCGTATCATAGAGCGGCAGAAATTTGAGAAATTCATCACACATTTCACGGGTTTGGCTTTTTAAATTCTTAAATAATTTTTGTTTGCTCTATGACGGGGTCACAAGTGGTGCCAAGTCGATCCATCGCAATCAAACACACGATTTTCATTAAATATTCCGTTTGAAATATGTGAATCATTGAACTCGTGACCATTTTTCAATGATGCCAGCGTTGCAAATCAAGGCTCAGCCCCTATCAATGCCATCATATTATTTATTTCAAAAATCCTCATAAAAATACGATAGTACATGAGCTTACCAAAGCCACACGGTCTCGACGTCGCCGGCCGAAGAGAAAGAACGTTGAATTTCGTTGCGTCGTTCGACCGAATGAAACGGCGACATTAATCGTGTGCTAGGGTGCAGGTATGGAAATTCATATCGAAGACGATCACTTCAGTTCCGCTCGGCGCCAAGAAGACATTCAATTGCGGCTTCTGGACCGAGGAGCCGAGCGATATACATAAATTCGCGCGCCCCACCTGCCTCCTTCGACTCTTATCCCCTAATGAGGTCGGAGAGGCACCACGCAACACACGCACAGACAAATCCGGCGAATGAACGAACGAACGTCTTCACTTTTTTTTCCTTCCGCTTCGTCTCCCCATTCGCCGTTCCCCGCCGCCTCACCCTCTGTTCCCCCTCGCAACCCTCCATCTCTTTCTCCATCTCCCCGCTCACCGGTCGACACCTCGTTACGCGAGCCATTCAAATGAGCCAGAAGACTCGAGCGCTATATCAAATCCTTGGATCTCGTCTGCTCAAGTGAACTCCTGTCTTTTAGCAATGGTAATGGAGGGGCGTATTATACGGGCGCGGGTCACGTGATAGCCTCATTAAGGGAGAGGCGACGACTTGCTGCACCTTCTTCCCTCTTCCCACAATCCCCTCCTCGCACCCGTTTATTCGATCCCTCTCCCCCTCAGCCCTCCCCTCTCCTCCCGCCCCCGCCCCCCCGCCCTGGGCGACACCATTCGCGGCGGTCGTCCCCCCCCGAAAGCCGCCCGCCACCCGATCTCAAGTTTTCGTGTTTCCGGATGATCAGTTCTCGGAAGCGGATGCCGGGTGAAAAATGAGCGGGGGGGGACGAGTGAAAGGGGGGATGAAGGGGGGGGGATCTTTCGAAATCCTGGGTGTCGATGGGTATTATTTCTTCCTTTTTCCATTCGGGTTAGAGCTCTCACGCAAGATGGAGGACGTCCGCGCGAACTCCCCACGGGTCATAAAGCGTCGTTGGTGGCTTTGAAAATGGAAGGGGGGGCGAAGACGGTAAAAAAAAGTGTATAAATAATAATGATAATAGTAATGATGGTGATACAAAAACGGAGAGGAAGTCGATCCACTCTCGCCCATGGGTCGCTCGTCCCAGCGCCGACCAATCGATCGATCGATCGGTTTGATCGGCGCTGGGACAGGAACGCTTTTAAAAATGGAGTGTTTATGAATCGTTCGCATATTTTTTCCCTTCCCTTTCCGTCCTTTAACTGGCGTTTTTTCCATTTCCATCTCGTGTGTGTGTGTGTGTTTTTTTTTATTGGCTCTCCCCACTCGTTTCGACTCGTTTGCATGGACTGCCTCCTGATTGGTTTTTATTATGCCCTCCACTCTTCGCGGATCGACCCCTGTCGATTGCCGCTCCCCCTCTTTCCTCCACCTTTCCCGCCCGATCGCTTTCGCTCGACGGCATTTTTTCTGCCGACCTCATCCTCGTGGAAAACAAAGGGATTCCCTCCTCCCCCCACCCACCCCCCACCCCCCCTCCCGACTCGAATCTCCGCCCCAGAACGCATAAAAATGCACCTTCGTAAGTACAACAGATGAGACGTCCTGCTTCTCGTCAAACTTTAACGCGTGTGTATATATCTCCTTCTGTTGCCCTGCCAACGGTGATTGGTGCCTACATTGAGAAACATGGCCCAGACAGCTTGTCCGTCCTACCGGTTTTTGTTTTTTTTTCTTTTTAAGGATCGCGTATCTCGCAGGTGTTGAATTTTTATTATCGACAATTTTCTACCGTCCCTGACGCTGCGGATCGTGTCGGTAAATTATCACTCGGTCTTGACGAGCGAAATAAACCGCGAGTATTGAATCCCCGCGTGCAGCCAAGGTTTTTGTGCCAACACAACCGGTGTATCGATTGGGTGCCATTTCCCGTTCCTCTTTTATAGCAATCCGAGCTAAGATTTACTCCGTCTAATGTGCCTTCTTTTATGTGTCTTAAGTTTACATGCATGCATTTTTTTTCGATGGTTGAGGGGAGAGATTTACTCTCGTCTCATTATCTGATGGTCCTTGAAGGAGGTCCAGCGGTGGAAGTGATGTCCTCCCGCGATCGTGGAAATACTGCGTGTCCTTTTTCATTTAGGTAACATTTTTCGTACTTATACTCGTGATGCTTCTTGTTTGAGTTCGAATATCATGTTCAAATACCCTGGTGTAGGCATACCATGGGGTTTGAAAATATGTGCTGGAACATGTCGTTTGCCAGAGTGAGGAACTTTATACTAGCAGATAAATAATTTACCGTCATTACATATATTAGAAGCCTTTCCTGGGGCATGAGGTGTGCTACATTTTATACCTAATCTTGCGTGTTGATTTTGAATGCTTTGTCAAATGAATGCTTCCGATTGAGAACCATTGTCATATTTCTCCTCGCGGCTTCCATTTATAAAATGTCTGACCCTTTTTAGTATTAACATGTTCGAAGAAAATATATGATTACTTTTTTCGCCGAAACGGAAATACCTATCAATTCATGTTATATATTACTCTCGCAAAACTTCTTAATCATGAAATAAGACTTTGTGCGGATAGTGCAGAGGGCTTTTGAGATGTTGATGTGGAGAAATGGGGAGGATGGAAACAATGAAATGCAAGCGTGGGAAAGAAAAGGAAGCGAGCAGATAAGTGGTATTCGAGGTTGGAGGAGGTTCTTTGGAGGGATTCGGAAGAAGGCCGGATAAGCGGATGCCGGAGTTAGACCGAGAGAGGCTGGAGTGGGATGCTGAAAGCAGCATTGGAGTGGAGATGCTGGCATAAGGAGAAAAACATAGAAATATCGGATGGAATTAAGAGAGATAGAAAGTTTGCTGAGCTAAAGAACAAAGTATTTTAGTATGTAGTGCGGGGTTTAAGGTTTTCTTGTGTAGTGTTAGTCAGAAGTTGTTACAATTATGGCAACGTTAGGAAAAAATTACCTTAATCCAGAAAAGACGTGTACTAAGAATTGCGATATCTGTGGGTTTCTCCGAATATTTTTTCTTTCGATAAAATAGATTAATTGACAAACTCCGCAAATATTATAGCAGAAAATAGTCAAGGAATATTCGCTCTAGGGTTTAAACCTCAATGTAGTAGACATATTTACGGTGCGCTAGCTAGAATAGGCAACTATTTCCGTATCTTTTTATTTCACGGGAACACACCGCACGGAATGGGAGTCGTTGGGTCGCCTTAGTTCCGACAGTGCACCGCGGGTACGACGTCGGGAAGAAAAACATGCTGGAACGACGCCAAGGGTCTTTTCAAACTCTTGATTACTCCGCCTTCCGAGAATCACCCTGTGTACTTTCCGAAGGTTCATGATACTTAAAAGACAAATATCTGCTACGGCCGAGGTGATTGCGTACCAGTTCTCGCACGTAAGCGACCCCGGGGAGAATAAAATCAGGATCGATCGCCGCACCGAAGCGACGACCTCTTTCGGAGTGATTAGCGCGGCGGAATCGCATTCGATCCCCCCCCCCCCGGCGAAGAAGAGAGGGCGCCAGCGGCCCATTGGGGGGGGGGGGGAGATATCCGCGGAGTAGTCAAGTGGTTCGAGCGGTCGAGTTCACTTTATCGCTCAGTGCATTGGGTCTCCCAGAACCCATAATAGAGCCCCCCTCCCCCCACGTACAGTTTCTTTATAAAAGCTCGTTAAAAACATGCGGAACGGCGAACGATTAGTACCCTAAGGTTCCATCGAGATTGAGCGCATAAAAAGGACAGCAATCAACCCGAATCCTCTAACTACCCTTACTCCTCCCAAGACACGGAAAGGATTTAAAAGGAAGGGCATTGAGACACCTTCGCCCGGCCTGGAACCTCTCCTTCCCGAGGAAAAAATGAAACGGTGTACGCGGTGCTATAACCGAAGGCACCGTGAGACCCATAAACACGCTTCTCTTCAAGTCTCACGGGGAGTTGTTAAGCATTAAGGCGGCAACCCCCTTCCCATATTTTCATTCCTCCTCAAATTGTAACTTTTTCCCTCCCTCTTTCCCGAACCCCTCTCGTCCACCTCTTCTGCGGGACTTCTCCGGAAAAAATAAAGAATCGCCGGAGGCTTAATTGCGCCTTCCTCTTTGTCCCTTTCTCACCCCGTGGAGGGCGAGGTGTTTTATTCCGTGTTCCTCTCGGGGGGATCGCATTACCTCTCGCCCACCTTCCCTTGTTTTATTACTTCTCGGCCCCCGTTCCAGCGCGTCCCTCGGCCGAGAGAGAGAGAGAAGGTCTCGGGGCAAGAAGAATGCGAGGGGCCCTCCCTGCAAAAAAATCCCAAATTGTCGTTTATATTCCGTCTTTAAGAAAGGGGGAAATGAGGTTATGTGGTGTGGTGCTGGGACCCCCGCTACCCCCCTTTTTTTCGGTCCCACCCTAATACCCATCGTGCTCTTCTCCACCACAAAAACCCCCGGCAACCCTTTCCTCCTCCCACGCCCCCCTCCCCCCATTCCCCTCCAATCCCTCCACGCTGTAATCCTGCGTCCCGTAAAACAGAATGACCCCGCACCTTTTCCATCGCCTTTTACGACCCCTTTTTCGGTGGAAGGATCCTAAGGAGGAGGCGGGTCCCACCCTTTATGAGTTGGGTGGGAAGGAAACGCCGCCCCTGGGCGATCCGCCTCCCTCCGCCGCCCAACTTCACACCCCCCCCCTCCCTTTCGCCTCCCTCCCCCGCCAGCCTCTCGGTGTCTTCGGGGGTGGAAATTACTCTCTTTGCGGAACACCCCCCCCCTCACCCTCCGTTCGTGGGTGGCGGCTGAAGGAATCTTCCTCCCCTACCTCACTTCATTCGACTGACATTCTCCTTGAATCCTTACGCCCATAACGCCACTGCTTTGACCCTCTCTGATTTTTGGAATTTCCTCCAACGAGGGTACGTGCCCTATTGACCCCCGCTCCCTGTGAACACTTCCGTCAACATCGGTCGCCCATTATTCCTGCGCTCTTCGCCTGCATTCGATTGATGGCCGCCAGGTTGGATGGTCAAGCGTTTGAATGCCGAGGGATGCTTGGAGGTGAGTCGACGGTGGAATTCCAAGTGCTCGCAAGCCGGGAAAATATTGCTGATGAGAAATGTCAGCTGAATTTCCCAATTCCGTTCTCTCATAATTCTCACCGATATTAAGGTTTTTAATATGGACTCATTGCCTCGGATGTTGTTCATGGGGGCAGATATCGTTCTTCAAATGTTTAGCGTTGAAATGGATGGAATCGTGACGGGTTCGGTTGGTAGCAGTCTGGATGAATAAGTCCGGGGATATACCATCATCCCACTTCGTACAATTATTATTATATTTTAGTATCTGTTGAGAAAGTCAAAACTTCAAAGCGCGTGTGACGTTTTCGCGCCGGCGCATACGGTGAATGCTGTTTTTATAAATACCCTGGGAAGCTTTATTTTTTTTCTTCCTTCTTCATGGATTGAGGTGCTTCGCACGTATTTCTGTAATTTTTTTCATTATGTAATTGATATATGTATGTCATTGAGTTCATCAGCTGCGAACTTTTTCGCGTACTTTTAACTCTTCTCTCTTGTTTTTTACTTTCGTTTGATTCCATTCTCCGGCCGTCGTATGGCACGTATGAACGGCATGCGCGCCATACTATATGATAATCTCATTGCAAAAGTGGCTCATTTGCAGCTGTTTTGCTTATTTCCCGTATTTGAAAGACAAATCTTTCTGCTCCATCAGTTCTGATTACTAAATACAAAGAATTTATCTCAATATAGACGTTCTAATTCCCTCTAGACGCCTGACTTCTACGAAGCACCTTGAAATCCCAATACGTTGAATCGACGTCGAATGGTATATCTTGTGCGATTCGCCGTGCATTTCTACCTAACGCCTCTCCCGTATTGTGATTGTCAGAGTTTCTTCTTCATCTAATCCCTCGAAAAGATTTTCTCGTAAAAACCTGGTATTAAGATATTCATACCATATTATTCCAGCCAATAAAAAATACCAATTCATATTAATATGTTATATCTTATTTTACCTGAACCACGTTTACTCCTGCGATATTATTGCGAAAATAGAAAATTCCTCAAAGTTCAATATTTCTGCGTCAAGACGTTAATTATAAGAAGATATATAAACCATAAACACAGTAATCAACCAGAAGGTCGGTTTGGTTGGTGATGGTAGAGTTCACCCAGTATTAAGCCTATACGGCGTGTGAATTTTTCACATCACGGTAGGGGGCCAGTTCCTTTCCCTGTGCCGGTTATTGTTTCCCAGGAAGACCTGGTACCCGAAAAATCACATAGCTTGGGTGGAGCTGCAGGTGCCCAGAGTGCCTTGCCCGGGAATCGAACCCGGGACCCTCCGGTCAGCAGTCCAACGCTCTACCCCCTGGACTACCGCGACTCACATATTTTTGTATATTAATATTGTATGTAATTAATATTGTCTTATTATTGTATGGATTAGAAAAGTAAGTGTTTGCTTGTTTGTTTGGGGGCATATCTCGCCAAGACTGCACGGGAAAAGTACTTCTAATTCCTTTATGTACAAAAGTTTTGAGCTCGAAAAAAACTGATTTTTTGGGAAAAAAATTCACTGAGTTTTTTGAGGAAACTATTTGCTACTGAGATACTAAGTTCGATGGTCTCCAATAGTTTCTTTAAGAGTTTGCTTTCCAAGTTCATCATTTCCCTATATCGAATTCAGATTTCATGACGTCTGGAAAAATCAAACCGCATTCGTCCAAAGCATCTGCAAAGTCGCGTATTTCATGTTTGAATGAAATAAAAACTTCTTATATTTGATGGATTTTCATTAAAAATTGATGAAGCCAGCAGTCCGAATGAATAATCCGTTGTAATCCATTTAATAAAAATTCTACGGTATCGTTCGAGTCTTTTTACTTCATTCCACTGTCCTTCTCAGATATATTTCGTTCGGCTCCGACTAACAATTGTGTTTTGCAAATTAATTTTCTTTTTGCGCGTTTGGAAATGCGTTCGTTAGTGTTCTTTCGTGTGGAGTTTTAAAGGCGACATCTTAATTAGTGGAGTAGTGTGCACTGCCACTTAGTAATTTGGATGTCAGCAGTTCATTCCGCCCGACATACTTTTCTCTCCTCGGCGACCAACACGCTTCTGCGCAGGTCCACCTTCCCCATTTGACCTCCTCTTGTTTCCCCCTCCCCACTAGCCTCCATTGCGCCCCCACTTATTTTCCCTGGTTTGCTCTTTTTTATGTTTCAATTGAATAACCTCAGCCTTCACTCCGTGTTTCTCCTTGAAATCCGTTTTCCATGTAATTGCCTGTTACTATAAGTCTGAATTAATAAAGGGAGCGGGGGGGGGAGGGTAATGAATGAGGCATTTGCAGCCATCGCCTTCTGGTAATGAAGTGGACTCAGAGTACATCTAAAATTCACCTCTATTTGACAGATTAACTATTAGGCGCGAAGGGCGTTCCCCCGCGGATGTGCTTACGAGTGCGTCGCAATCGTTTTCGCCGTTCGTGTGCTTCGGTCGACGGATGGGATGACAGGCGCAATGACTGTGGGAGGGAGTGTCGACGCACTTCGGCGTTCTCCTGCTGACCCTGGATCAACTGGAAGCGTCAACTTTGCGGAATTTAATGCAAATACGCGAGGGCGAGATTAGAAATATGAGCGGTATGCCCGGTTCGTCGAAATGCAATTTTTAAATGGAAAGAAATGATGTCATGCTGTGATAGCATGACAGATTCGTCCTTTTTAACAGCACCGCCGTCGGTACATATTCTTTAATTTCATTCCTATTTCTCATCGCTACCTTCAATTAATGTCTGAAAACGTAGTTAATCATTGCGAAATTTGGAGGGAGAGAGGATAAAGTGACGTGGATGTGAAAATCGGTAGACAGTGGTCACATTTAAAACGCTGGATCTGGAACGGAATACATGTGGCGTATCTTATTGCAACCTATTATCGCACAGTTCGTGCATTCCTCATAATTCAGTCGACTTTATTTACTTCATTGTCTCCTAAATATTCGTAAATTACTCATATCTCAACGTTACAGCAATTGCAACATGCCAGAGATAAAACTGCAGGCCGTATCCAAAGTAATGACGCCGTGGTGGCTGCCGGCCCTCGCCCTCATTCGCTTCGGCAGCTCCCTCCATCCTGCGACGGATTGCTCGCCTCGCTTGCAAACCAATGCGGAAAATGTTGGTCACCGCTCGCCACCCTCTCCCCCCCCCCCGCCTTCCGCACCCTCGCCTCCTCGCCCTCCCCCGCGCCCCCTTCCTTCCTTTCGACTCGACACTCTCCCTCCCCCCCAGCATCCCCACCGCATCCTTTTTTTAATGAGGCATTTTGAAGGCGCGATGAGGTGGGTCGCTCTCCACCTCTCTTCGTTTTTATTGCCACCTTTGGCTCCTCTAACCCCTGCACCTTCGGCTTCTTCCTTAAGCCCTTCCTTCCTCTCTCTCTCTTTATATCTCTCTCATCCTCTCTTTTCATCCTTTCCTGCGGACCTTCATCCCTCGGGCATTATTCCCTCTCTCGTTGTCCCTTCCACCTCCCTCCTCATTTCTTAGGCCCCGATATTTTTTGGTCCGTTCTGTTCCCTGGTCTCAGTCCGCCGCGCATTTCACCGCCAAACACCTCTCAGCTTCCTTATTCCTTTGTCACCGTCCCGTTTGTCGCTTCCTTCATCCCCCTTTCGTTCTCCTCGGGCGTCGATGGTCGTTTGATCCTTCCCACAACCGCCACGGTGGATATCCAAAGAGAATGAGAGAACCTGCCCTTCATGCTTCGATTCTTAAATTTGAATCCATGCTTAAAGCCCTCCAATAAGAGTCTCAAAAAGTTCAATGAGGATAAGTAAAGTGAGAAAATGTAATGAGGCTAAAAATGAGAAAGGGCAAATTTGAAAAAGAATTTATGTTGTAGAAGAAGAGGAGTTGCAGTCATCGTAAATGTAAAATATTCTGACCTGAATGCCTTACCGTAGGCTGTTTGGAACATTTCAATCAGTTTCTTAGAAAAATATAGTGTTTTAAGTGTACGACAGATAGATTTAAGATATCATTCCCCCACAAAAGATGAGGAATCAGAATTACAGGTTGTTGTCCGACTGCGCTAAGGGTGAAGTGGACAGAAGTATATGTAGTCTGATGTGTAATCATCCCCTGCCACACACCCTAGCGGTGACTTGCACGGTACTATGCTATGTATTGTCAATGTAGAATGCTTCTCAATTTTTATTAAACCGTTATCTCATTTTTAAACTGTGCGCAATGAGTATTAGATTTTAAGAACAAAGGGTGTGAATCATTCTTCTGAATATTTTACCAACTGGCAATTATGGTGGACTCTAAAGTTGAACATTTTATATATATCAACGTGCTATGAATTAATCAAATTTTATCGGGTCGCACTGTCATTTTTCCTCGTTATTCACGTAAGATATCACGTGTTCTACCTCGCATTACGTTTTAATTACGTACAAGAGGTGACATGATTTTGATATTTTGATAAATTGCCGAGTAATTCCTTGGCGTAGAGAAGAAATGCAAGTCAATCGACATGTGTGTTTAGGTATACATGGATAATACAAGATTAGATTTTCGTCTGCTGTAGTCACCTCATGTCGCCATTTTGGTATTTTAGAAATATCATTAAAGTTTACAGATCGCAGATCTCTCTCTCTCTTTCGTGCTCCTTTCATCTCCTTTAAATTTTTACGCTGTCCCCTTAAGAAATTGAAGACTTTGGATGGTCCCCTTATCTTCTGAATGGAATTTTTTTAAAAGGCCATAATGAGATGATTTCGTTCTGGGAATAATTTCCCTACACTCTTCGTACCCACATTTTTCCACCGCCATTCGATTTCCTCCCCCCCCAACCCTTCCCCCAGCCCCCGCCATCTCAATATTTCCGAGGAATCTTTTTTCATCCCCTCGTATTTCCTCCCCACCTCCCTCCCAACCCTTAAGCACCACTCCTACAAAGCACCCTGCCACCCTGCTCGCCCTCCCTCTGCCATTCTTCCCTCGTTGCCAGCTTCTCAAGAAATCTGACAAAAGGAAAAGGATGGAGCCATGCCGCCTTGATAATGATATTGCTGCGTCGGATGGCCTTTGATTGGTGGACGGGCGCCTGAGGGGGGTTGAAGGAGGGGGGGGAGGGTTGCGTCGGGAGCGGTGCGAGGGCAGGGAGGGTTAGGGTGCTGGGAACGGCGCCTAGAGGTGATGGCCATGTTGGTATACGTGCATACGCTTTTCTCCCCTCCTTCCCCTGCCTACCGTCGCCCCGAGGGTAGTCAATCGTTCCTGGAGCCGCTTGGAGAGCGGGGGGTGGGGTAGGAGAGGGGCCGGGGGCGGGGTGGTGTGGTGTGGGAGCCGAGGAATAGATAAATTGATGGCACGATGACTAGTCGGGTGTTGGTTTTATTGTTCCGCTTTTTTCTGCCTCTTGCGAGGGGTTCACGGGTTTTGCGCCTGCTTAAGAATTCTGATGTGACAGTGAGTGTTTGATTTTTTTGGCTGGTTTTATTGTGGACCGCCTGCCTCTTTTGGTCCGCATCGCGTTGGACCTTTGTTAATATATAGTCGTGGGGAGGGTGGAAGAGTATCCATTGGCGTTATCTATCGGGGCGAATGCACTCACCCGGCCCTTGTGCGCCTTGTACCTTTAAACGTTGGCCGTGATTTACAGCGAGGAATAAAACGCCCTCTGCATTTGGGGAAGATGACGTCTTCAGCATCGTTCGCTTCGGCGTTGCTAATCTCCTAACTGAAACTCAAACGAATGTAAATTGGCTCTTTCTAGATTTCTCCTTCCATTGTGGATATTTTTTCCGCCCCAAAGCATTAAAAAAATGTGGTCACTGTTATCTCTTCGGATTCTTTTATTGCGACTGTAAAACTTTGGAAGTGTTTGTTTGGGAATGTCTTCCAGCAATAGGCAGCGTAGTCGATTCTCATGTCTCCGCCGCCGACGCGTGATGGACCACTCTCAATGCACGCACTGAGGTATTATCGACGGCCGAGCAATGTGAACTCTTCGATTCAATCCACTCATCCACCAGAGATTGAGATTGCGAGGGGAAATATAAAGCCAATTAAGTAGAGTAATTTTAATTCAGACTCAGCATTTTATCCGGTTTTATAAGCTCAATTTTTTTATTTATTGCCTAATTTTACTGCCCCGTTTCATGGGGCGCAGTCGGAAGATTTACAGTGAAGCTAAATCCTCCATTCGCCTAGTGGAAGGGGATATCCGGAGCGCTTTGCCCTCTTCGAGGGCGAGAATTTTACTTAAAATCAATTTAAATGTTACACTAAAGTTTCGGCATACGGTTCGCCGCATTTCCATGTCATGTTATCCCTCCCTCCCTTCGCGACGAACGGAGATGGCTCCAGTTACATATATTCTGATGGACTGCGCTCGAAATGGAAAAAGGGGAAGACGATCCATCGGGTCGTTTATATTTGTTTCCTCTTCAGCAAATTTTCCGGGTCGAATCACCCGGTAAATTTTTAACGAGCCAATACTATGATAGTCTTCCCCGGGGATATTTATCGTAAACTTAAATCCACGAAATGAATCGCGCGAAGAGTTTTAGAAGGATCATTTTTCCTCGGGTCTGTTCATTTTGAAATGATATTGAATGCGCGGGACGAGGAAGGCGGAGAGGAAACAGTTCGCGTGCGCCCGTTCCCCTTTCTTACTTTCGCGTCTTCCTTCCAGGTAGTAGACATTCACGGGACCGTTTGCCCGTCCCCCCCCCCAACCCACCTCCCCCTTCCCTCCCGAATACCCCCTCATCTTCCGCTACCCACACACACCCACACTCCCGCTCCTTTGCAGTCTTCGGGAGGCAATCGATCCCACTATTGGCGGCTTTTTGTCATTGCACCCCGCCCATTTGGGGGGGGGGTCTGTTCTCCCCGCGCCCAACAAAAAGAGGAAAAGGGAAACCCGTCCGTCTCGAGACGCCGCATTCCCTCCTCTCACCCCCGTCCTTCAGTATGTCAGTTTACTGTCTCCGACGCCCATCTTTTTTGTCCCGACCCACCTCGCCTCCTTCCCTCCACTGACTCCCACGCGCTCTTCCCCCGGAGGCCCGAGAAAGGTTGACCGCCCTCGGAGGGCCGGATCAGCGGCGGAGGGAGCGTGGTGCGCCCTGGGTGCGGTCCCCTCTCTTCGGGGGTGCAGGGCCCGTCGGTCGGTCGCCATGCGTGCGATGCATGTGTGACTCCCCGCTCCTTAATTCACGCACGAGAGGAGATCACGCCCTGAGAACATTTCCCGTGCGATTTCAATCCTAATTATCATGCCTGCTCGTAAACGGCATCTTAAATCGACCCCTTAAAGATTTCACCGCCCTCCGGAGTGCAAAAATAAGGCGAGCCTACGTTTTGAGGTCAGGGAAGAAGTAGACACTTCGGAGTGAAACCGATTGAATGCATCGGCATATTTGAGATGAAATGAGATGGAAGGTATTAGGAGTAAAAAAGCAATTTTTTCGTGCAAAAGATATTTATTTTTCCGCTCAGGTCCACAACGTAGGCTGTTTTAATTATGATTTCTTTGGTTTTTTCGGTTGAAATGGTTTATTTTTAAATGCTTTTAAATATATGGAAATGTTTTTGTCAACAAAATGAGGTAACGGGATTTGATTAAATAAACTAAACCGAGAATCCACGCTTAAGCTCCGTTATATCTTCCGAAACGTTAGTATCCCGGGCAGTATGAAGATAATCTCCTTAGTGCCTGCTGCGTCTTCGTAATTTTCAAGAACCAGTAGACTAATATACGGCACATAAGAAATGACTATTATTCATGGTTGACGTCAAAGCTATGAGGCATCAAATTATATGGAAAAAAACCTTATTTCCGTGCCATGACGAGTGGTCGAGCAGAATACCAGGCCCTGATTATTATTATTATTATTCATAGAGAGAGAGAGAAAATCGATTTGAGAGCAGTCCACCACCCATCTCACTCGTTAATACTGCTTAAGAGATGTTTTTAATGATAATCGGAATGGACGGCTTGCGCTCTCTGAAATAAATTAACGCGCTGCGGACTAACGCCATGTTACGGTACCTCGTCAGGTGTCAGAGATCGTTTCACGATAAACTAAGCGAGCATATGTAATTAACGCGCGCCGCCGCCGCAGCGGAGACAAGAAAGGTCCCCCCGCCCGCCCGCCCCGTTGTCGCACGTCCGGGCGACAGGCCGTTCGGCCAGAAGACGTCGTCCGCGGGCGGCGGGCCGCCTTCCGTACGTTGTCATGCTCCCGTTACGAATTTGAGACCGGCAGGAGGTGGACAACACTGGAGGAATATACGATACGCAGTGAGAACATGTTTTTGAAGGCAAACAATCAGGTACTTTCCTTCAAGGAGACTACGGAAATCCTAGTTAGATGTCTCTTTCAGAAGGAAGCATTGTTTACTCTGTCACCGCATGTTGCATTAAATAATATCGCCACGGTGTTTGACAGGGAGTGATTTGACACATGACCGAATTTTACTGTACGTTATCCTCCCTAGTGCGGTCGGATAACGTCATTCTGTTCCCTTATCTATGTGCTCTGCATTTAATTTCTTTAATATTATTTATATGATTTCTCCTACCATAGTACGACGGAGTTCAGCATATTTTCAACATCACTGATAAAGAGAGGTCCTTCCAATCGGTGCGCGAGATTTAATCTTTAATTTAACCTTCGCTCTTATGATAAAGTTAGCAGCGTATCCAAAATATTACAGCAGCTAGGCTGGGAATCACTCACGGAGCGAAGGTTAAATTACTGATTAGTTCTAGCATAAATTGGAACGAATGCTCTTTAGCAGTGATTTTAAAAAGTATTATTGTCCTATTGTACTACGGTAGCAGAGATCATGTTAGTAAAATTAAAAAGATCAAGTGTAGAACAGATAGATTTAAGATGACATTTTTACCACGAACGATAGGGGGTCATTATAACATTGGACGACCGCGGTGGGGTCATGTTAGGTTAAAATTATTCTGGTGTGTATTCACCCCCTGCCAAATACCCTAGCGGTGGCTTACTGGGTATAAATTAATAATTAAGCGATCCAATTCGGTAATCAATTCAACTTCGTGAGGATGAGTGGCCATTTACTTAAAAGCACATTCTAAATGAGGCTTGGCCAGGAATCTCTGATATTTTGGATACACAACCTTGTTTATCTTCTCAACGTTTTACAAATCTAGCTCCCCTGCGATGCACGCAATCTATTGCGGTAATCAATCTAACTTGGTGAGGATCGCATATTGTAGCCGCAAATAGTATTCCAAATGAGGTCTAGTCAGCGAAAGATAACATTTCTCTTTAATATCTTCACCACATTCCCCAATAAATAAATTTTCCCTATTTTTTTCAGATAGGATAGTATGTGCACACCTCTTGAGATATGTGGCCTTAAGACGGATGATGGCTCTCCACAGCAAAATAATTAGGATCTCCCGCGCGAAGATGCTCGGCGAAAGTGTTACTCCATGACGAGGCGTCGAATGGGAGATGACCGCGTCGTAAGATGGCGACAGTTGGTGCGTGTGTCGACGCTCAAATGTTTGGTCCCCATTGAAGAGGGGAATATCTCGTTGAGGTGGGAAGGTTCCAGGGCCTCCAGGAGAAGACGCTCTGGAGCTCCAGAGACATACGAAGAGGGGCGGCGGCCGTTGGTTTCGTTAAGGAGAGAGATTTATTCATTCCCTCCCGTCTCTCTCGCCCGCCACCTCGCCCGCTTCTCCGTTTGGGTCTCTTGTGGCAGGGGGCCCTCCCGAAATGCTTATACACCACTTAAGGTTGTTTCCCTGGGCGTTCACGGGTTTTTATGTAAACTCGATTGTCTCCGTCCCTTTCTCTTTTCGGTTTGTGTTTTTCTCCCGGTCGTTTGGAGGCGTGAGGCGCATGAGCGGTGGGTGGGTGGGGGGCGCACCGCTCGTACACGATTGCCTCGAATAAATCACGTCGACTCCGCGTGCGTTCGAATGTATCCCACGGCCGTCAGAAGGCCTTTTATACTATTTGGTTTCTTCCCGCCGCTGTTACCATGGAATCTTTGGGGAGTCTTGATGTTGCTGGGCAGGATGGCATCTGAATGTTTAAATCATAGGGTCAACCAATGTCTTATCTGAGGAATCTTAAAGGCGAAAGAAGAGCTTTATTCTTTTTTGTGAACTTGTGTAAATATTCGACCAAAGACCAAGGTTTCGATCGCGTGCAGCGTAGAGGAGCTAGATTGGTAAAACGTTGTTATGATAAACTGAGTAGAGTATCCAAAATATTCGAGCAGCTAGGCTGGGAATCACTCAATGGAGCGAAGGTTAAATTAAAGATTGAAGCTCTTGTATAAATTGGAATGACGTCTCTCTAGCAGTGATGTTGGAAAGGTATTATTACCCCCATCGTAATACGGTAGGCAAGATCATGCTAGTAAAATTAGAAATGCTAAGTTTAGGACAGATCTAATATTTTCCACGGACGACAAGGGATCAGAATAACATTGTCCGAACGCGGTTGGGGGTAAACATACTCGGGTCAAAATTAGTCGTGTGTGTGTGTTCACTCCCTGCCACACACCCTAGCGGTGTGCTTGCAGGGTACTAAAATATCAACGTTGTGCACACTTGCTTGGACTATAAACCTTTCAAAACACCGTCACCTGAGTTTCCTCAGTTTAAGTTGAAGGCTGAGGAAACCGTTGCTAAAAGTTTACTACCCTGAGTCATATTTTCAAAGCAGTTCTAAGTTTTGAATGGACTTGTGACCGAACTATGTTCGTTTACCTGTTCGACTTCCGTGAATCACGTCCATCGGCACATCCCCATTATCCCCGTCGAAATTACTTGACGGCCTAAAGCTAACATAAAATTTATTATTGATCCTCTTTCCTCCGTCAATGGTCTCGCGTTACTTTTGACAATTACCCGCGCGAGAAATGCATTTGGATGAGGTCACAGGAAGCGTAGTCAAACACGTTCATTATAAATGCATCATCGCTGCTGTTCGTGAAAGTATTTCCCTTAGCCACCTTCTCTGGTCAATTATTTCAGTATGATGGCTAAAAAATGTCCCTTGTGTCTTTCCTCTGTGTGATTACGAACTTTATTTGAATAATAGCACTTGTAATAGTTTATGGGATGATTACTAATGCTGAAGCGGATAGTGAAAATACCTCTCTTGCAGAAGTACTTTGGGGTGAAAGCCGCGTGTATTTACGATATCCAAGCATCTCACATCTGTGGGGACAAATATGGAGAATAATAAGCCGTTTGTCTATCATCTTGAAGCCTCAGGGCGAAGTTTACGAAACAAATGACAAGAGCGACAAAATGTAACTACTTTTTCCTAATATTGCTCCGGGATTTCCAGCTGATGAGTGCGAGTTATCTCATATGGTTTGTGAACTGCGGTTAGGCATCCACCGGCATCGTTAGACGTACGAATCATTCTGAATTCAAAAATAATACGTATTAGCTTCGGTAACTGATACAATCGATGTATATATATATATATATATATATATATATATATATATATATATATATATATATATATATATATAAACACAGATGTAGATTTTTAGAATATAGAGACACAAAGAAAGGACACTCACAATTTGTTATTTGACGTTTCGACAGCACGGCTGTCGTCTTCAGAATCAGGTTCTGAAGACGACAGCCGTGCTGTCGAAACGTCAAATAACAAATTGTGAGTGTCCTTTCTTTGTGTCTCTATATTCTAAAAGTCTACATCTGTGTTTTTATATATTTGTGCGTCGCCGAAGAGCGTTCCATTTCGAAGATATTTTATATATATATATATATATATATATATATATATATATATAATAAACAGTAACACACAATATAGAAACACAAAAAAAGGAACACTCACACGTATTTTCTTGATATTTCGACGGAAACAATCTGTCTTCCTCTGAAGATATAGAAGTAATGGTTATTGAAGCATTAATTCTATATCTTCAGAGGAAGACGGATTGTTTCCGTCGAAATATCAAGAAAATACGTGTGAGTGTTCCTTTTTTTGTGTTTCTATATTGTGTGTTACTGTTTATTGTACTATTCGGCACTTCCGTGTTACGTCTACGAAAGCATATATATATATATATATATATATATATATATATATATATATATATATATATATATATATATATATATATATATTAATCAAAAAATAAAATGGCTGGTCAATGACTATTTAATTCGTTTTGTTAAAAGCATTTCTCATGGTTGTCCTTAATGTCCTCTGATTTCTTCGTCATCGAACCTTAATTTTTCACCCCTAGTTCACCGACAGCTACTACGTATTTCTATATTCCTTTTGCAGTCTCTAAACATGCATTTTTATGTCATCTTTTCGCATTATCTCATCGAGCCAGGTTTACTAAGCTCTCAATGTCCTTTTGAAATCGTGAGCATAATTGGATATCGAATGCTCAACCTTCGATACTTAATCTTCTCTTCTCGAGCTATGAATGAAGAGACAGACTTTAGTGGAAAAACGTGAGAATAAATCTCGTGACAAAGAGACGGCTTAACGATCGGGAATCCTATTAGGTGGTAATTTTGATCCGTCCTCGTCGTGGCTGCGAGGGATGGATAGGCGGAAACGCCCTTTCCCCGCTCGGGGGCGTCGTCTGTTAACACCCGTTCCCATCCCGTTTTGGTGACCGCGGGCCTTAGTCCAATCGAGCGACAGCTGCTTGGCTTCGTAACCCTATGCAGCGAACCCCGCGAGTCCACCCCTCCCCCCCTCCTCTCTCTCTCTCTCTCTCTTTGTTTCTTCTGTCATGCTAAGAGAATAGGATATCGAGGCGACGGAGCCAATTGCAGTTCGCGCGGCCGGGTGGCCAAGTGCGGCTTCCTCAGTGTCACCGGCAGACGCGTGTGTGTATATATTTACCCTCAATCCAATAAAATGGTGGCCAATGATGAAATGGGATGGAGTTATCGGAAGGCGCCGTCCGTATTCCAGTGGCTTCACCCCGTTGTTCCATCAAATGATATCGCCACCTTTTTCCTCCTCACTCAATTTGCATGACCGTCGGATCTGAATTACGGTCACCGGAGAGATGTCGAACTTTACAAGGCTTCCGTCACGTTTCGTAAGAGGCGTTGAATTCATTTCCGTGACTTTGTTTTAGCTCTGCTAACCGTATGAAAGGGAGCTGGGAATCGTTGTTCTAGTCGGGAAATGGGATCAAGCATTCTGTTTATTTTCAAGCTTTATATTTCCTTTTTGTACATTTAATTTCCGTTTGGTCATTTGATTCTAGTGTAAAGCTAATTTTCCGCTAATTCAGTCTTATTCTCAGCTCTTATGCGTATTTCTCTTCTTATCCTTTTTCTTTTACGGCCGAGGGCACGGCATCAAAAGAACACCTTTTGTAATTATTCTCGACAGTAAGCGGCGCGGTCGCAGGAAAAGAGTTAAAGGCTAGGTTAATCAATTTTAATCCCATTACTCTATAGGCCCAAAATATACTGCTATTTCTAAAGTTTGTTATGTCTTCCGATAGCGCATATCTACTGCGCTTCGTTTTATCTCAGTGGTTTGCAATGGTGACATGAACAGTTTGAGTAACATTCCAAAGTTGTGAAGTCCGTTGTTAAAATATGAAATCTCTTGAGATTGTTTTCATGACACTGGAAGAAAATCTAGGAATATTGAGCTCTACGGCCTCGTAAATTAACAAAATAATATGAAAACTCCTTCAGCCGTAAATAAGTTAGCAAGACTCGTCCCACAATGAAAAGAATATTTGTTGTTGTGATGGTTTGTGGGAAAAGAAATTCCACGAAGGTGACCAACCACAACCTCTCAACCAGAACACCCTTCTGCAGTAGTTTGCGGGAATGTTACTTCCTCGCCGGTGACGAAATACTTAATATTGTTCAATGCTGCTTAGTTAATCGTTTTCAGGGCACTAAAAAGTACAATGCTGTTTGTGCCCGATCATTCAAAAAGTCTTTATTCCAGCCCACGAATCTTTTTATGTACATGTGTCTTAGGCTTCTAGCCACGTGAGTAGTTTACTGTGAGGTACTTTGTTGGAGGCTTTCTAAAACTCTAGAAAAATCGCATCCACTAGAACATTCCTCTCTCCCGAAATAAGAATATCACGAACAAAAAGCGCAAGTTGTGTCTCGCAGGATCTACCTTTTTTGCTGATTTTTTTTATTAATACCTCCTGATTGTCGAGGTGCCTCATTATCGAACTAGCGACTATATGTCCCACGACCGTGTACAACATGGATGTGAGGGAAATAGGTCTGTAATGGCTCGGCACTTCCTTGTCTCTGTTTTCCAATGTGAGAATTACGTCCTCTGTTTTCCAATCACGGGGTTTCTTGTGATCTACTAGAGCTTTCCTAAAATTGATTTCTAGATACGGCGCAATCTCCGACGCTCCGTCCCTTAAATGAACGCGCGGATATTTGACCGGGCCCGAAGGATTTATTCGGTTGAATTATTTTAAGTAAACAATTTGCTGATCTATTTCAATTTAAGAATATAAAAAAGACAGTAATCAACCCGATACCCGATGGTAGAGTTCACCCAGTACAAAGCCCTTTACGGCGTGTGAAATTCACACTTCAGGGTAGGGGGGCCAGTTCCTTTCGCTGTGTCGGTTATGGTTTCCCAGGAAGATCTGGTACCCGAAAAATCACATAGCTTGGGTGGAGTTGCAGGGCCCCAGAGTGCCTTGCTCGGGAATCGAACCCGGGACCCTCCGGCCAGCAGTCCAACGCTCTACCCCTGGAATACCGCGACCCATAGCATATTAAGTATAGAATTATATTTGTTGACCGACGGCTTGTAAAGTGCGCATGCATAGATTCAGAACTTAAAAAATGTAATAAATTATCTGCGATGTTTGATGCTCTAATGATATTTGTACAACATCACCTTTTAATGTTGATTGATTGGATGCCATCTGAACTTCAAAGTAGAGGACCTACCTACTTTTCATATGTTCCCCGCGTGACTCCTATCTTACCGTTGCGTGTCATACTTATTTGGCACTGAGCTCCTTCGGTGGTCTTAACCGCTCGCGTCCAATGGCACGCTGAGTCCATTCGAGAAGAGCGATCGAAATGCAAAGGAAGCGACCCCGGTGAAATCGCAGAGAGGCATCGAGTCCGCGAATTTTCTTTTGCGTAATCGAGCCGCAGTCTATATAAATTAACCCTGGCCGCATAGGGGTTGGTTCGGCTTGGGGGGGGAGGGGAGGGGTGGGCGGGGAAGCGTTCGTTTGCCCTTCTCGGTCGCCAAAAATGGACGGGACCCATCGGACGTATGATTGGTCCTCTTCATGCTGTTGCTCGAGGTCTTTACACTTGACCATCCCTTGCTATTTGTGCCCCCCTTCGGGCAACGGAGAGGTCATGCGAGGACCTCGAAATCTTTCCCCCTCCATTTTTTCCCATCGGATAAATCCTTCGTTTCCCTTTTACTTCCCTCGCGTCGATCGCATCATCTTTATTACTATATTTTTTGATTGCGAATGGCGTCGACGGAATATGGCGCTCGCGCCGTTCCCTTCAGAGAGAGAGAGAGGGCCTCCACGAATCGAAGCATAAGTGACGGCAGGGGAGGAGAAAGAGGGGTTGTAAATGGAACCCTAATCGCTTCCCATGATTAATAGATCGCCCTTTCCTGGCCTCACCTCTTCTCTCCTTTGTGGGAGGAAGAGATTCCAAGGGAGGGTGGGGGGGGGTGCTAACCCTTCCTTTCATCCATCCCGAGCCCCCGCAAAGCCTTTGCGTGTGAAGAAAGCGAGGGTTTTTGGGGGCGGGGGTGTGGTGGGGGGGGGGGAAGGGCAAAGAAGGTGGGAGAGAGAGTCGCCAAGCACAAATTTTCCCCGACAATGCGCCGCTCGCGTCCGTTGGCTCTGCACACTCGCGGCGAATCAGCCGTCGTCATGAGCGGCCATTCTAAACGATTACACCCATTCCTCCAGAAACGCTCCCTCTCTCGGCGGACACTGGGCGGAAACTCACCCCCGACCCTTCCATCCCGTAAAGGATTCCACGTCGCATGCCTCCCGCCCACTCTCGGCCCCTTCGTCCTCGGATCGTTTTTCCAAGGCGGGAGGTTCTCAAAACATTTTCGCCATTTGTGGTTGAGGGCAGTCCTCCAACGGCGGCACTCGCTAGCTTAAAAAATCTTTCTGGCATTCATACTCATGTTATTCGTACATGGTGCCATGCATGTCACCGCCAGAGTGTGTGTGGTGAGGGTGATCATGTACCAGACCACTTTTTATCCAAAATAATATCCCCTACTGGCGCGGTTGGACAACGTTATCCTTCATCGTTCGTGGGGAAAAATGTCATCTTAAATCTATCTGTTCCACGCTCAATCTCTCTCTGATTTTATTGACATGATCTCTCCTACCGTAGTACGATGGGGTTAATAATAAATTTTTAGTATCACAGCTAAAGAGACGTTCTTCCAACTTATGCACAAGATTTAATCTGTAATTTAACCTTCGCTCCATCAAGTGATCCCAGCGTAGCTCCTCTGTATTTTGGATACTTCACTAAGTTTATCATAACAACGTTTAAAAAATCTAGCTCCTCTTCGCTGCACGTGATCCAATTCGGTAACCAATTATCCGATTATCTAGGATCGCAGGGAATCCAAGGGGGGAGCATTGGAGACGCAGTTCCCCTTCCCTTAAGAAATATTTGGCACTATTAAAGTTAAAATTAATAGTACTATATGGCCGATAGTACAGGTAAATATCTGATTCCCTCTGTTCATAGAATTATCTATTGCAGGATGCGATCCGAGTCTAAACTCGTAAGTATATTTTTTAACTTTCTGATGATTTTATACCTTCAGGAATGAGAATGACCCTAGAAAGGTTTTTTACATCCGCTACTGCGTAGAGCACGCCTAATTTTCACATAAAAAGTATTTGCAATGAATAAAATGGATCACTAAAATTCTTTACGTGGTTGCATGCATTGAAGGACAAAAATTGGACCCTCATTTAAAATTGCCGATTTACACATCCATTTTTTTTGCGGTACTAATTGGAAGATTTCACGTCTTAAGTGAATCCCCCTGCTCCTTTGTTCGTGAAATTTCATTAATTTTTTATCATTATTATTTAAGTAGCATGCCATTTAATGTAGGTTTTTGGATGTAAACAGACCGAACGCGTCCGCGTTTATTAGCCTCACTGTACAAAACACAACCTGCCACTTCACAATAGAAAAAAACCCTTCTCAAATACGTGTAAATTAGAAAGGAATTTAAATGAAAATGTCTCTCTTGAAAGCTCTTTCCGAAGCGCAAGAGAGGCATTTAATGGCCTTTTGGAAAAGGTTGGTGGCCTATTTATGCTTCGATTGTGGGGTATTTCATAAGGTTAACAAACCCTACAGTCAATCAATCCTGCAACACTTTTCATGAAGTGAATCGATTTGGCGATCGAATTTGCATTAGAATGGATTTGACACATGCACTCGGCCAGCGGATTCGGCTGTTCGGGGCTGGTATCCTTCGCCGCCTCTCAGGCATTCCTCTATGACCCACCCGAAGTGGAACCATTACTATTCGTGTCATCTGTCGATTCCATTTTCGTTGATTACCCAGGTCTCCGGATTGGCAATCGTCGATCTCCCATTTATTTTTTCCTCTCCAAATCCATTTTTTTATATTTGTATGAGATAGTATCGTTGGTTAAATTTCGTCGTTTCCCGTGGCTTATATCGGACTTGGCACTTTCATGCAGTATTCATATCCCATACAATGATTTCTCCAGCTTATTTATTTTCCGGATCCACGGAATGTGTCTGTCTTCCTTTCGCTCATTGAGATGCAAATTCATTCGTCAGAAGAGGGAAGTGCTTTCCGATGCTATTTCATTTGGGTGACAAGTAGTTTCGAACGAAATTGTATAATGGAGGTGGTTTGGATGTCCTTTTCGGAGATTCGTCTTTATGTGGAAAGAGTCAATGCTGAAAGGCGTTAAATAATGTTCTGTCGCAAATTACACTGATGATACTACGGGAGCAAATGAATATCTATTCGTGGGCATGTTTATTTTGAGAGCGACGACTTAGCTAATTCACTGTAACCATTAGTAAACAAACGTAACAAAAGGAAGCGTGAAACAGCTTTTCGAGAGCATGAGAACTTGCGATGAATCCTCAGTGTCAGTTGTTCATTTAAATCCACCTTCCCCGGTGTACACGTTATTTCCTTCTGGATCGTTAATGATCCTACTACTGACTCAGTAAACTTACTGACGCCGGCAAAGTCAATTTCCCTTTAAAATTTATCTCATCGTACATAGAATGCTTCACTGATGTTTGTGCTCGGGAATCCCTGGGTGACCGACGCCAGGAAACCATGCAAGCCGCGGCGTGCCAATTTCACGAAACGCAGCGTATGGCGTAAGCGTATGTTTTTATTTGGCAATTCACTATTCTTACTCGCAAACTATTATGTTTCTACTTACAAGGATGGGTCCAGATAAAACATTCATTGAAACGTTCTGGTGATAATGTCCAAGAGTGAGACTCACTCGCGAGTCTTGAATGACGAGATGTTTTGCAGTCAGCCAGCATTTACGATACGTATGTCTCCTTCGTTCTCCACGGAGGGCAGAGGAACGCAATCGGCCGTGTTCAAATGAGCATTGCAGGGATCGCTGAGTGTAGATATTTTAGATATTATAGTACCCTGCCAGCCACCGATAGGGTGTGTGGCATGGGGTGGATTCACACCAGACTAATTTTGACCAGAATATTACCCTACCACGGTCGGATAATGTCATTCCGATCCCTTATATTTTGTGGAAAAAAGCTTCAAATCTATGTTTAATTTTAGAAACTTTTATGAAGCCCGTTCGCCGACACCTTTTCGAGAATTGAACAAAATAACGGGACAAGCTGCGATTTCCGTGAAGCACTTCCATGGTAGGGCGCAAAGGCATCCCATAATTAATGCGCAATCTCAGATGAATGTCGGAGTAGAAGAGGAATCTCAGCCTCATATTAAGCCTAGATTCGTATTTTTGAGATATCAATCGCATGAGTTTGCTTATGGCAATGAGGATGTATACAAGGTTCAATGTAGCATTAGCATGTCGAATAATTGGTCTAGAAGGTAGTCCAGGGATAGAGCGTTGGACTACTGATCGGAGGGTTCGGGTTTGCTTCCCGGGCAAGCCTCTAAGTTCCATCTAATCTATGTGATTTTTTGGGTACCAGATCTTCCTGGTAAACCATAACCGGCACAGGGAAAGGAACTGGCCCCCCTACCCTGATGTGTGAATTTCACTCGCCGTCGGGCTTAGTACTGGGTGAACTCTGCCATCACCTACCAAACCGACCTTCGGGTTGATTACTGTGTTTATGGTTTCAATATATTCTCAATGATATGGTCTAAATATTAATATCTTGACGCAGAAGTAGTGTGCTTTTAGGAATTTTCTACTTCCGCAATAATATCCCAGGAGTAAATTGTGGTTCAGGTTCAATTACAAGGAGGTGGAGATAGATAGATGGTCCACCTTGGTATTTGGTTACTCTTTTGCTGGGTGGCTTCAATTTACATTTGTAAACCGTTGTTAATGCAAACCGCGTGTCAAAATTATTATTGGGGCTAGTTTGGGAATCACTCATGGAGAGAAGGGTTAATTACATATTAAATCTCATGCATAAAGTGAATGGATGTCTCTAAAGCAGTGATATTAAAATGTGCCATTAACCTCATTCTGCTACGATGGAGGAGATCATGTCGAGAGATATAAGTTAAGAGCAGATGGATTTAAGGTAATAGCCTCTCGATCGGCGAGCTGTGGGCCGCCATTGAAGTTCACGTGGAAATTGAGTCCGGAAACCCCTGTATAAGGCAGCGAGAAATCCGTCCCTTTCGGGAATCAAACGAAGCACCACCCAGGGGCGTGCGTGGGCGCCGGTCAGCGCCAATGCCGTGCGATGTGCTTCCTCATCCTCACCCCTTCCATTAATTTTCCGAGTGCAAGATGAATCTGTTCGAGCGCCATTGTGCTAATTTTTATTCCTCTCTTTGCAGGTTGGTGTTGAACTGTGCCCTAAATCTCCTCGCCCGACCCGGTACGTAATACAAATCGCCCATTCATCCCCCCCTTTCTCCATCCCTCCCCCCGGGACCCCTCACGATTGCGAACGCCGCCTCCGCACCGAGCGGGTCCGCAGCCGCGGACAACAATCGCCGGCGATCAATCTCATTTTCGGCGCGGATTGAAGAGCCTGTCGCTTTAATGCTCATTCTCCGTCTCTCTCTTTAAGAATGTCCGAATGCCTCCCCACGCATCGTCCTTCATCTTCGCATTCCCCCCCCTCCCTCCCTCTCCCTCCATCTCCCGTCTCCCTTCCCCTCCACTACATCAGCATTCCAATCTCCTTGCCTTGACTGGATATTCGGGACGCTACATTCTCAAAGTCATTCCAAGTTACTCACCGAACACTTTGGAATCGACGAACTTGCAACCCCTGCTTAGGCACATAGAGTTCATTTCATAGTATATTTTTCAGTGTCGAGCAATGCAACAATTTCTCTAAGTGCCGAAATCATTCGCCTTCACCGGGATTCCGGGCAAGGCGAATGATGTTTACACCGAAATAAAATATGCTAAACGACGGACGCCGTCGCACAGCCTTGAGTTTGTAACACTTGTTTCCTTTGCTTCAAAACGGGAAGTCATAATCAAATTTAATCCTCGTCAGAATGAAGAATGGCCGATTTTTTGTGATGTATTTACAAACTTTCGACACACCGCAATCCTTTGATTGGATTCCTACTCAATCTCCGTTCCCCTCTGCATTTCTTCGCATTTCTCTGCGGCGCTGTTTATTGCACTCGTATTCACCCCCGCGCCATCGCACCGCAGTTATTCCTCCCCTTGCCCATATTTAGCCGTCGTTGGGCTCTTTCATTCCTTCCGTCTCTCTCTCTTTCCATCCCAAATAATAGAACAAGTTATTCACGCGAAATGGATTTGACATTAAATTTTTCATTCCGTTTCATTTGTTTTTAGTCTACCTCTTTTTGTTCTATCGCATTTCGTATCTGTATCCCCTTCCAAAACTGTTCTTATGATATGCTTGCACACAATTATACTAGTCCAAGGATGAATCTAACTCAACCAGCTCAAACCAATATTAAGGATATCATTTTATTTAGTAACACGATTAAGGGGTTTTTAAACACTATATTTTCCTCGATTGAGGGATGGGAAATTGGATTTCGTGTCCATCGGCGTAATGCAATGTTTTCATCCATTCTTCGATAAAGTTGGACATATAGTATGGAGAGTAAATTGGTAACTACGCTTTCAGATTTTCCCATTGTGCTCGTATAACTTGTAATGATCACGTGACGCTTTGGTGGCTAGTGTTGTGGGCTCCGTGAGGGTCGAGCGAACCTCCCGGGGGGCGGCGCGGCACTCGCATCCCTCACGGAGGAAGGGCAAGGCGTGGTCCCCGAGGAAGTGTTCCCTACGCGGCCGGCATCCGGGATGGGCAGCACGGAAGGAAAATTAGCTGTCATCCTCTCTATCTCAATCACTGTTCGCAGCAATTCCGCCCCGATCACGTCTTCCCAGCCGTTTCGGCCATTTCAAGTGCCTCCCGCGCCCTCCCTCCACCCCCCGCCCGGTTGCCACCCGCGAATCCCCCCCCGCCCCCCCAAATGCTCCATTCCCTCTACCCTCGGGGGCGAAGTCGGAGAACAAGAGTAGTGAAAATGATAAATTGGTGCGTATTCCTCCATATCGCCCGCCCCTATCCATCTCCGAACACTTCCAACCCCCCAACGTCCCCCCAACCCCCACACTCACCTCCGCAACGCCACCCTCTACAGTCAGTCAGTCGTCTTTAATCATTTTCCTACACGGTGGTGATTTTTCAACGCTCCGTCCGAAATTAACAGCATTCACACGTGCAGCATGCGTGCGCCCCCCCCCCCTGAGCCCTACCCTCTCCGCACCTACTTCTCTGACCCCCTCCCCCTCCAGACGGGCCCTCCCAACCACTCCCGGGCCTGCGTGCCATCTTGCGGACTTGCGGGCCCAGTCCGTGGACGGGTGTCTCAGAGTCCCCCCTGGGCAAGTGAGTCGTCATTTGTGTGAAAAACGACCACCTTTTTCATTCGTCATTGTCCGTATTTATTTATTTGCGAGGTCCGAAGTCGCTCTGCTCCCGCCCCTCCCTCTCCTTGTGCGAATTCAAGGCCCGCCGCGTGAAGCAGGGGGCCTCAAGTGCGTACACTCCCTCAGCTTCCTCCCCAACGACTCTCAGCGCCTCGTTACTCCCAAAACACTTGGAGGTTCCCTCCGAGGACTGCGAGATGCAAATCCCGTCGCGTTTAGGCCGCTCGGTTCACGTGAGCGCCGGGCGAGGCGAATGGATGTTCTCCGAGTTGGCAAAACACTTCAACCCAGCGCCGTCGCTCGTCTTAGGTCATGGTGAAGGATTTAATCTTAGGGATGATTCCATTGCCGTCCGAGGCCTTCGAAATTGTAGATCGTGTGCTAACACCTTATTCTGCAGAAGTATCTGTACGGCTATTAAGATGCAGGCGCGCATTTTTACGTTGCCCTTGCATAAACTATTATATGTACAAGTTTTATATACGCCCTTGAGGCGGCTTGCGGGCATTATGTGGATGAATCATTCGGTAGTACGTGTATATATAATACAAATGAGGGATCGCAGAAGGTAGCGCGTAGTTTAACTGAAAATTGTTGTCAGCAATCGTGGTGGTAATCGGAGATTCTGTCATTTGCTGGAGTTGCTTGCTGTTGGATATGAGATTGCAATGGGTAATTACACGCTGTGGATTTAGAAAAAGGAGAAAATTATAGCTGACGGGTGTCATTGCATTTAATTGTTATATTTGAACGAATTTTAAATTCAAACCACCTCCGCGCTTCTAATGGCGGAATTATACCAGCTGTCTCATCGTATAGTGTCTGAAACAGCAATTGCATAGACATTCGTGAATTCAATGCCCTCAGGCTCGAAGTTGTGAACATTCACGAGCACTGAATGAGACAAACTATGTGTATATGGACGATGAATTTGTTACTGTACTTGAATATGTCGCTCCTGCGTCGAATCTGGACGCACCATAATAAATTTATTGCGAAACTATACACGGTTTGACTCATTCTGCGAGGGACTTTCGTGCATTTAATTATTCAGTACGTATTCGAGTTCCATTATTCACTACCTCAAGCTTCAGTGAATAATCACGTATGGCCGTAAAATATTACTTAATCGGCCCCATTCCACCTTTAGGGTACAGTAACGCATTCCGTCATATCAACTTGCATATCAAGCTGCTTTGAGGTTTATTTTCTAAAGTTAATAAATTCTCGCGATTCTAAGCTTTGGAGAAACGAATTCGAATTGACTTTTTTCAACGTTCATGGAAAAAATGGCATCTTAAATCTATCTGTGCTACACATAATCTCTCTAATTTTAGTAACATGATCTCTCCTACCGTATTACGATGGAACTAAAAATACATTTATAACATCGCTGCTACAGAGGCATCCTTCAAATTTATGTGCAAGTGCTTCAGTCTGTATTTTAACCTTCGCTCCGTGAGTGATTCCGAGCCTAGCTGCTCTAATATTTTGGATACGCTAATAGGTTTATCACAACGTTTTACAAATCTAGCTCCTCTGCGCTGCACGCGATCCAATTCGGAATTCGGAAAATAGAACAGGGTTTCGCCATTTCGTCCACGGTAAGTTTAGTTGCCCTCGTCCGACCCTCAATTCTCGAAAAACATGCCGCGGCCGCCCGTGCCAGAAGAGGGAGGTTGGGGGAGGGGGGATTCGGAGAGCGGTCTCCGGAAACTTATCGCCCTCTCGGCTCACCTCGGTCCCTCCCTCCGGGCCCTCGAATGACCTCCCAGGGTCACGGGAAAAGAATGACCCGCTAGGCCGCCCTGCTGTGGGGACCGTCGGAATGGATGGGCGGTGTGTTGGGGGATGTATTAGGTGAGGCTGGCGGACCCCACCTTCCCAGGACCCCGCGGATTCGGGTGGTTTTGTGGGCCCACCCGGGGGCTTTCGTGTCGGGGAGTGTGGGTGCGAGAGGTCTACGGGAATCCGGGCCGAAGTTCTTTGACAGCCTTTAGGAGAACCGATGAAAGATGAGAAATATCTCCCAGACAAAGATCCCGTGACTGGCGGTCAAGAGTGCCCACCAAAAACTAAAGAAGGGTCCGATGGGGGTGGGGGGCGCTGCCCACGTCCTCTCCACACCCGAAGCACGCCGGGTTTCTCTCCCCTTCAATTTCCCCCGCAGAAATCTCTCTCCTGGAATGCTGTGGTGCCGTCAAGAGGAATGGCTTTCCCATTCTAAATCGGCCGGAAACTATACGTTTGCCTCGAGACCTGGACGTTTCTTATGTATTCGAAGGGGTAATATTTCGGTTCCGACGACCCCTTGGCCGAAGTGTTCCATGTGTGCAACACGTTTTGGAACCTCGAGTGGGCGATGTATTTATTTATATATGCATATTTATTTATTTTTTTATATCTTCCGAAATTGCTGGTCAAGCGCGCGAGTCTTAATTGAGCCATCCACACCCGAGGATTTATGGTTTACGACGAGAGAAGAGGATCCTTCCCCGAAGTCTGTTGACGTATTCTACGCGAACCCTTTTTTTATCCTCCGTGTGTCCAGAATTATCCCATTTATATTCATGGGACAGAAGGTTCGTCACTTTCCAACGGGCGAAATATTTTGTTTCCCAGGCAATTCACTGTGGATGAGTTTAGTGGGCGGTTTCTAAAGTTTCCTCCTAATTGCACGAGAAATTTATTGCGCCTGACCCAAGCTCTAAGTTCCCATTTCGTATCGAGTGTGCTTTTTAACCACCCTTTTTTCATCTCTTGTCAACTCATTCTATTCTTCATCCCTCCGCCGCGAGCATTACGCCTTTTTGAGGGTTAAATATTGCATTTCTAGTGTTACTTATTTTCTGTGGCTTCTAAATAATCAGGAAGCTTTACAGGGTAAAAGGAAACGAGATAGATGAGCGACGCACTCCAGGCGAAGAGGAATTTCTCTGTCGTGACACTCAATTACATTTACATCTAATTTACATAACTTTTCAAGCTGCCACGGCGGCGTGAGGCGGGGTTATTAGATATTGAGACGTTTCAGCACACGAGAAACAAGGAATTATACATATCATAATTTAGATATTAGGTCGGACGAATTCAATCTGATCCCTTATTGGTCGTGAAAAAATGCCATCTTAAATCTTTTCAGTCTACACTCAATCCCTCTGGGTTTATCGGCATGATTATTAAAGTATAGTTTATAACATTATATAGTGTATTTTATAAGTAAAACAGGTAAATTTATATCTATCTCAGAGGCCGAATAGCGTGCGATGAATAAATTTCGTCAGGTTTCATATGCTGAACTTGGTGGGATTAGGTGTGTGATGGAGAGTCTAATGAGAGTCAAATCGGTCGAAATAAGTCCGTCTGCCAACCAGCAAAGAAGCTTCACTTGACACATTCGTGTTAGTTTTTAGGAAATCGGGAAACGTTGTCTTGTATTTTAATCAGTTCGTAGATCTGTTCCCGAAAATGTACTATGGACATTCAAAAGGTGGTCGTCATTAACGTGGAATCTCGAATGCGAATATTTTCTCAATCCAGATTCATAAGAGACGAAGGGGATCGGCGGTAGTGCGATGGAGGGATGACGAAGGGATCGAATTTAGGGATTAAGGCGATCGAAGGGACACTCGGCGATTCATATTTCGGTAGCATTTGATGCCACGCAATAAAATTACTCGATTACATAACGTGTTATCATACTTCAGTTCTTGCAGATTACGTTATGGATTAAAGTCGTCCACATATTTTCGCTGGAGTGTAAATAGACCTGGTATTGTTTTATCACGAAGAGATGATGGTGGACATCAAAATAGCAAGTATGTATTTATTGCGGAATACAAATATTTGTGTTCTGTACACGTGACCGCACTTCTCCCGACCGGGGGGGGGGCGATGTGCAATGCCCGGAAGAGCAGTTGTGTGTGTGTGTGTGTGTGTGTGGTGCCGTTTCCGGAGCACCAGCAGTGCCGGTTATTGTTCCCTGTCGTCAAAGAAATCAGCCCTCAAATGTCGCCCGTCTTCGCTCTCTCCCTCGATCGCGGCGGATGGAGCAGGGGGCGGGAAAGGGAAAGGGGAGACCCTTTTTATCACATCGCGGTCCGTTTGCTGGAAAATCGCGGGGAAAAGCGATTGTCATATAGGATTGGGAAAGCCGAAAAAAGATATGAAATGAAATAAACTCTCAAGCAGCCAGCTTTCCACGGTCTCCCCGAGTGCGGGGGGCGGGGGTGAGGAAGGGGGGGAGGGAGGCAAGCGGGTTAGGATATCGCCGCTTAAGCGTCGGGAAAATTGAACAATAAAGAGTTGTTTTATTTCCTGGGGTGGCTTCGGATTGTTTATTTTTTGTGGAATCATTGAGAGGATGGATGTTGGATGGTCACATCTCTGAGCTCCGCTGTTTCCCATAGACACCGTGAAAGATGATGGAGACGACTGGTATTTCATTCCATTCGAAATCAATCAATCCTCGACATCCCACCAACTCCATCTCCCCGCGCATTTTTTATCCGCGTAAATCGCTTCGCCTGACGTTCGCACAAACATCGAAAGTACAGTTGTCTTAGTTAGCCTGCAAGAAAGTTGGGATTTATTAGAAGAGTCATGGGTAAATGTGATGAAAAGGTCGAAGAGAAATGTTATCTGTCGTTGGTTAGCCCTCATTTAGAATATGCTGCAAGTATATGGAATCCTCACGAAGTTGGATTAATTTGCCGAGTTGTATCGCGTGCTCCGTAGAGGAGCTAGATTTGTAATACGTTGTTATGGTAAACTTTGTATCGAATCCAAAATATTAGAGCAGCTAGCCAGGGAATCACTCACGGAGCGAAGGTTAAATTACAGATTGAAGCTCTTGTATAAATTGGAATGACGTCTCCTTAGCAGTGATGTTGAAAATGTATTATTACCCCCATCGTACTACGGTAGGAGAGATTATGTCAATAAAATTAGATAGATTAAGTGTGAAACAGATAGATTTAAGCTTTAATTGTTTCCACGAACGATAAGGGATCAGGATAGCACTATCCACCCCATGGTAGAGGGTGGGAAAAGTATTTGGGGTCACAAGTAGTCTGGTGTATTATCCCCCCCTGCCAAGCACCGGAGAGGTGGCTTGTAATGTTCTATGGAATGTAAAAATATAAAATAAATATTTTTGCGTGATTCGCCCCGCGTTCGCTGTTTCTCCAGGTCCGGGCGTGGAAAGCACAGCGGTCGTAGCGAGAGCGGTTGTCGGAGACGCATCTTTCGCCTTTGATCACTCACGCACGTGTGCTCTTTTGCCTTCGTCCGTCTCTCACCCGTCCGTTAGTTTCTGCGGCGAATGTTCCTTCCGAGTGGGGGAGGGGGGAAAGGGGGGGGGGAACGTTTTCGCACGCTCTCCCCCTCGCGCCTCTTTTCGGAAGAAGAAGGCATGGGTTTTAATGGCAGGCCTTCCTCGCCTCCTCCCCTCGCCGCCCCCTTTATGCCGCCGGCATTCTTCCTTCCTTCTCGCCAACCTCTCTCCGTGCTTTCCCTCTTTCATCCGTCCGGGGACGACGGGCAAGCGTCGCGCATGCAAACGTTATACGTCGCTTGATTTTCAGAATTCAGACGCCAGTCGCCATATCTCCTCCCTTTGTCGCTGATCCTGGATTAAAACCCGAGGTGTCCTCTGATGTTTAGCGATGTCTCTCTGCCGCAAAAACCTCCGCAGACTGGTTTATGTCATAAAGTCGTTCGAATTCGGAGAGTGATAGGAGATTTTAAGCCGACGCGATCGTTTATATTGTATTGTAGGCGAAAGAAACGATTGTGTCCGCTCACCCTAAGTCGACGTGTTTGTGAACATTTGGAGCGACTCTTCAGAAGTGAAAGCGGGAAGTCGCATTCCCCGATGGAATTAATTTAGGAAGGAAACGATGTGCTTCATAATGTTTTCTGTTTCATACGAATGCCCTGATAAGAAAGCTCCTGTCACTCTGTAATGATTGCAGCAAGTGCTGCGAACACCCTTTTGAGCGGAAGTAATATATCATCACTCGATATTTAAATGAATCATTGAAGAGAGAACAAGGAAGTAAACTTAGATATGGTTTGTAACACATCCATTACATTCCAGTTTTATTTTATTTTTATTTATTTATATACTCTGCAAGCCACCGCTAGGGTGTGTGGCAGGGGTTGAATACACACCAGAATAATTTTACCCGAATATGACCCTACCGTGGTCGGACAATGTTATTCTGATCCCTTATCGTTCGTGGAAATAATGACGTCTTCAATCTATCTGTTCTACTATTAATCTCTGTAATTTTATTTACGTGATCTCTCCTACCGTAGTACGATGGGGGTAATAATACATTTCCAACATCTTTGCTAAAGAGGCATCCTTCAAATTTATGCCAGAGACTTAATCTGTATTTTAACCTTCGCTCCATTGAGTGATTCCCCGCCTAGCTGCCCAAATATTTTCGATACGGTGCTAAGTTCATCGTAACAACGTTTTACAAATCTAGCTCCTCTACGCGATACAAATCGGCAATTAAGCCAGCTTCGTGAGGATCCCATATACTTGCGGCATATTCTTAATGAGGCCTAACCAACCATAGATAACATTTTCTTTTTAATTGTTTCATCACATTTACCTCGCACTCTTCTAATAAATCCTAATTTTTTGTTAGGTTGTTCACAAATTCCCCGTATTTGTTTCACCCTGGAGAGGTCGTGAGTGAGGATTATGCCTAGCTATTTAATTGAGTCTACACATTCCGTTTCGGTGTTCCCAATGCAGGAAGAGTGCGGGAGGCAATTGCTCTTCTTCCAAACATTTTTCTCTGCGCACTTTTTTAAGTTTAATTCTAATTGCCAAGTGTCGCACCTGTTTAATTCAGCGTTGCTGTTACTTAAAATATTATAAACGGAAATAGGCGAAATTATAACTGTTTGCGTGTAAGACTAACTCCTGGCCGTGGATTTTGTTAGCTAAATCTGGTTTTTAAAATTGTTTTTTAAGACCTTTAATGTAGTAACGGTGACGAAATGTATTTGGGGAACAAATTCCGTACATATATACCAACATTTTATAAATAACTGATTAGATTTACTTTTGATTGGGAACCATTTGTGGGATATTTGAGCATTGAATTTGCTTTTTCCACAGCTACTCTGGTACCTTATCTAAAATTTATAGAAAACATTTCGGCCGTGTCCATTCTCCGTGCAGTGGTTTCGAGGGAGAGAGTCTTTGCTTTTGCCGACACAATGTCCACCAGTGCAGTGCTCTGTTGAATTTTTTCACCGCCCTTGGTTGAGGCTTATTTCGTCAAAAGCCCTGGCGAACGCCCGCTAACCGTTTATTTAGTCCCCTGTCGTAGGTAGCTGCGAGGAAAATTGATGGATTGACGGAAAATTATTGCAGGTTATGTTTTTTTATTCGATAATCCAATATCGGCTCCCTCATCTACATATCGGTCGAGCCGATCCAAAACTCACGGTCGGCTGCATTCATTAGAGTCTGTGGCACTGAGCCCACGAAACCCAATCCGGAGCTTGGGCTTGCCATTCTTTCTCATTGAGTATGCATATTCATGTGCATTTACCCTGGCGAAAATTTGTCAAAATTTTCCATCTTATTTTCCAGTTCTTATTACTGCTTGCTGAAAGACGAATGCTGGGCGACTTTCCCATCGTTACTCTAGGACATGAAATCTTTGGATGAAGTTGCATGGATTTCGAAAATTACTCTTTTATTCAATTAATTTTTAAACGAAATCTTTCATGTTAACCTATTTATCCAAATTAATGATTAATATTATTTTTAGTAATTTACCGGTTAAGGTAGGTTTAGGATGGACCCAACTAGCAATAAACATCTTGTCTCTCCTTAGAAAACACAACCCAGCATCCTACTCTACAACCCTAGGCTCCCGTTTCTCTCCGCACGCTTCCTTCCTCCCCTCATCACGTCCAGCATCCCTATCCTCTTCCTGCCCCTTCCTCGTTTGCCTAACATTCTCCCCTCTCATCTCAGTCTTCGACATCCCTCCCATTGCCAATCCGTGGGAGAGATCATGTCAATGAAATTAGAGGGACTACGTGTAGAACAGATGTTTAAGATGTCATTTTTCCCACGCAAGGTAATCCCACTAGTCGCTTCCTTGGTTTATACTTCGTAGGTAATTTTAAGCCCGAAAAAGTTTTAATTGGACTGAGAGTGGTATGCTTCTATGCCAATCATTTGTGGAATTGCGGATGCGTGTTTTAAAAGGACGAGGACAAGGAAAGCATGAAGACGAGGAAAGGGGACAAAAAGTGAATGGTAACTCACCGTAACTCGCTTACTCGATGAAAGACTCGTCGACTCAAACAGTCGAGTCTTCCGTGGAATTGCCAGTTCATTGAATGGCGGAGGCTCTGTTGGTCACCAGAGGGTCTTCTACACGTGTTGGGAGGATTCTTGCGGTGGCGCTAGGCTATTGTTGTACTTAAGTGTGGGCATAATGTTGGGGTGATAAAAGTTGGGTCACCTGGGTTAGGTTAAAGCATTTGGAGCGCACGTGGGGAGAGATGGAGGAAAGGGGGTTTAAAGGGTTAAGAAGGACTTTAGGGATCGCGAAGCCGTTTCGGTGGCAAGGACGCCGTTGCAAACGAGGGATCACGCGAAAGAGGAGGGGGTGGCGGTAGCGATGGAGGTTCGGGGGGGGGGCAGGGGGGGTTGGAAATAGCGGGGGGGGGAGAGAGGGTTGGAAAATTAGGGAGGGGGAATCACGAGATACACAAAAGTCCATGATATCGCGAATTGTTGCTTTTTATTCCTAAAAATGTATGATTTTGCTCTCAAGCCGATTTATTTTCTTATGGCTGTGCAAACGAAGATAAATAGCTATACATACATGAACACGAACATTTTTGCTTTCCATTCTGAAACTCATTCATTGTTTGTTAATGTTTATTTCTTATATATTGTTTTATATTTGAGTGGTAATTGCACCGCTCGCAAGCTTTGCAAATATCAAGTTCTGAGAGTGGTTTCATTTATAAATTTTAATTGACATTCATGAGGTTCAAGGATATTTTGTGAAATATTTGCTGAGACTTAGGAGTGTAGTGGTGTATAGAGTTTGGGTCCATCGAAATCTACCAAAACCCGATAGACCACTGCTAATAATAAAATCTTGTTATGCCTGGAGCCGAAAATTGTGACCAGATTCTCTTTAGAACTAACGAGGACTATGATCTAGAAATGCCTAGTCCCAAACTTTCCTTCAAGTATGTGTGTGCGTGAAAAAAGTCGAATCGGCACACTTCTCTTTGAACCTTCCTCCCACTTCCATTCGATACCATTGTAGCGACGATGGCATCCATTCCTCGGGGCATAACTTATTCCCCCCAATCAATGATCCGCGATATTGGACGGCTACGCATCATTATGTAACCTCACACTCTCATTTGCCCGCGAAGTTTCCTCTCTGGTGAGAGCGACGACACCGCCGCGGTTGCGCTAGCTGCTCGGTGAGCGAGGCGGAATGTCATCCACCTCCACATCCGGAGTAATCGGGAGAAAATGTGTTCCAAACCGAGTTCAAAAGCTTTTTAGGATTTCGTGTGCCAGAGGATACATTCATCCTGCGTCGTTTCTCCGGGAGAGTTTTCTAGCTGGAAGGAGAGCGCGCGAATTGGCGTGCAGAAAATTCTTTGAAAGGCTTCTATCCGTTACATAGATTATCCTTTGAAGAAAAAGAAACGCTTTTACAAAGGCAACGTGTTCTACATCTTTGCGACACCTTTCTACAATGGCTTGGGTCGGTAGCTTGCTGTGATTGCATAATGCATGATACTAAATGTTCATGATATAATTTACAGTCTCTGTCATTCACACGAGTATCTGAGGTTATAAACGCTTGAGAATGCAATGTATATTTATGTTTTAATTGGAACCAAAGCATGCAGACGAGCCTTTAATAACGGTTTTAGTAAGTAATAGGTTAGGTATGTATCTTATAAACTCGGCTAAATGTCAGGGAGACTACATGCTTTGATTATGGATATCCGTATTTCTTATTACACGCGGTAAGGATGATATTTTAAATATTTCCTTTCCCATCGCTAAACTGCATTCTCTTGTATGGGCTCTAGAGATCACTCCTGTCTATTCATCATATTTCATAATCAGGTTTTTTTTAAGGTAATCTACCGGTTAAAGTAGGTTTCGGGTGGACACAACCACCAAGTAAATATTTTGTGACTCCTAACAAAACACAAAATCCTGCATCCTACTCTGTATCAGGTCCCTCTTCATCTCTGAGTACTTCCTTCCTCCCTTCATCCCGTCCACCATCTCTATCCTGTTCCTTCCCTTTCCTCTTTTGCCCAACATTCTCCCCTCAACTACAGTCTTCAACATCCCACTGCCGGTCAATACCCCCTTCTTCCACTTTTCCTGCCTCCATAGGATTTCTCCCAACAAACCCTTCTCTTCGCCCTCCGTACCAAGAACTTCCTCATTCGTTTTTGTAAGCAGATTATAATACATTAGCACCCGGATAATATTACAGCAAACTTACAGCAAACTATTATCCGGGCAAAATGAGAGAAATGGATTAAAGCAGTGTTCTTGCGCCAAAAAATTCTCAATCATGACTGAATCAAAGTGAGGCACCCCAGCCTTATTTATAGAAAGACCGTGTTATCATCTACCGTCTAGCTTTCACGAATCTGTCGGCATAATCCAGCAAAGGGTGGAGAATTAAATGCTATAGTGCTCCGATTCCCTCAGCGACGCACACGTCCTCGGAGCGGATCGCGCGGTGTGGCGTAGGTGTAATCACCGCGAAAATGGCACTTAGCGGGCGTACCACGCTGCTTTTCATTTTTAGTATTTTTGAGCATTTTCCTCCCTCTCTGATGTCCTGAAAAAATGAGCGGACAATTGAATGCATTAATCGTTCGAAAGATAGTCTTCAAAGCGAAAATTTCTCGCAAACGCTCCGGGAATTTATATTTTCCGCTGCACACTGTGTGTGTGGGAGCGGCTGCTCATTTTCAATTATCCCTCCAGCTTTTAAACTCCACATGCCTCAAAGCATAAGTGTCTCAAACATTCTACTTGGTGAGATTTAAAAGAATTAAATACTTTTTCCTGCTTCCTGAAAATTTAGGACGCATCTAATCGCAAAAGTCTGCTGGAGTTACTTTGCGACTTCGAATGGAGAGTACAATAAAATAAGCGGCCGGCGTGAACCAGTCTCTCCCACCTTCCACGTCATTCTTTCTACTTTAGAATGCTTTTTATCTTATTCATTGGGTAATCGTAGTTTCGCCGTAAAAATGCACGATGCGGTTCTGTGCGTGTTTAGAATCAGAATCTATCGCTTTTAGCAAAGTGTAATGTCTGCTGAAGAGGATGTTTTGCATAACGATCCGGATGGGAAATCTTTTATGTCATTAAATAACATAGCATGCAAGGGTTCAGAGTTGTAAGGGGATGCAAGGGGAGAATATTTCCCTTAGCCACCACGCATCTCTGCTATTTCACACGATTCCTTTTAGCATTAATAGTAATCGGAATCTTTATCCGTGGCTTAGAGAAATTTCGTTCAATTATTCTTTGACAAAAGAAAAATTAATTTTTATTGCACTTCTTTCGAATTACTTGTTGTTTCTCATATTGTCGCTACGTAATAATTTTGATGGACGATGAGAGACGTTAGATATGAGGAGCATATTCCCACATGATGATCCGACATCTTAACGTGTTGAGGTCAAACATATTTCCAATTGCAAAGATGTTAATATTGATTGGTCGCATCAATTTCATTCCATGCCGTAAGTGAGCTTATCGTACGTGTATTATAATTTTGGTACATTACTGTGTGTTCGGATTATCAGGAGCATAAATATTGAGAAGTTTCACCACTGCATACTTAATTCGACTGGGAGAGGGACCATTGCCTTTCCCATGCCTTCATGCTCCGACTGCAGACGGCACAGCGCACGTCCGATTCGGACTAGAGGTACGAGTGTCCAGTATTTTGCTGGCGAACTCTTAGCGACCGAGTCCGAATTTTTCCTACTTTTCTGACGAGCACGCTTCCTTGGTCGGCGCTGACACTTAAGATGCCTAGCTTATTCCCCCTTTTGCACACGAAGCCCTGCTTCGAGCGAATAACGCACGAGGAGATTTTGTGAAACAGTATCTTATGTCTCACCGATAATTGTTCATTTGTTCACACTCTTGACACAAACGTGATTCCCCGCCAAATGCGTCCTGTATTTTAAAACTGTATTGTACTTTTCAATACTTTTTTCAACGAGTCCTTTAATTTTATGCCTTAAACCTTGTGATATTTATGTAAACAAATCAGCGAAATCAATGTAAAAAAAAGAGTTTCCATGCTCTGAATGTGGAGTATATCTATGAATAGAGAGATATAACGTCTCACTTGATGAAGTAGAGTATAGAATCTGTGTGAGAGTGGAGGGGGATAAGATTGGTATCCTAACCCGTTGTTGGGCCCGCCCTGTTTCCCAAAAAAGGATTATTTTGATTGGTTCCATTTGGTTGATTTGGTTTTTCTTGTTTTAATTTGTATTTTGCGTTGTTGATTCTGTACGGGTAGTTTATTGTAAAAGGAAAAATCCGCCGTTGAATGAATTTATCTCGGAATTTCACTTCTTGATGCGGAAATGACTTATTTTCAACTTGCCTATTCAAAGGGAGAGACGCGCTATTCATCACTGTGCGGTTCCAAAATTTTGCAAAAATTGCCGATTCACACTTATAATTATTCTGGGGTTTCATGATGTTTCTTATTGCATATGTTCCTCATAGATATTCCGGAATTTTCCTCTCAATATTCATCTTGGTACGGAATTGAAATTACACTGATAATATCTCATGGATATATTTTGCTGCGTTAAATGGGCGGCGAATTAATTTGTCATGAGTTGACATATTTTGCAGGTCCACGTGAATGAGCTCGCTCTTGCATTTCATCATCCTTTTAACTTTTATCTTTCAATTTCAAGAGACTCCATCTTATTTACTGTTGTCTTAATCGCGCCGTAACATTCCATTTTACCCTTTGGCCTCTGCCGCCTCGATGTTAATCAACCGGTGGCTCTCGTTAAGCGACATTTAGTCTTTTGCTTCCGCCATAGGGTTTTAATTCATTTTCATTTGTGATTGGGAGTTTTCCCATTTCCATGTTCGCGCGTGATTTTAATGCCTTTTATTTCATTTATCGCGTTTTCTCCTGGCTTTTGTTGTTTATTTTTCAGGTTTTCACGTTGTTTTCCAATTTGATTTTTCGCCACGGCCTGCGTCATTCTTTCTCTTGCTTTGTATGTGATCCGCTGTATCGTGTTTTTTTTGTAGTTATCATTTGTGTATTCATTCGGTTTTGTTTTGCGACAACACGCGCTCGGTGCAATTTAATTTATTTTCGCGTATCGTTCTTCAAATTTTATTCCCCGGTCGCTTCAGAATTTTTCTTTTTTTTATCTCTTCTGAATATTTCGCTGTCGGGTCTCCGTCTCTTTTTCTGTGTTTTTATTTATCATCATCGTTTTGTCGCACCCTCTCTCCTCTTCCCCTCCCCCCTCACTCATTTGCTTCGCTGCGATTCCGCCCGTGAACGACGCGCGGGGTTTCCGCGAGCGGCGCTTTTGCCGCCGCCGGTGGTGTGTGTGTGCGTGCCCGTGCGCCGAGCTGAGGAGCGGAGGCCGAGCGGAATATCGCCTTTTCCGATGCCTCCCTTTCTCCGCCCCGCCTCGGAAGAATCCGTCCGTGATCATCCGCCAGGGAAGAGCGGGCGGGGAAGGCGGAAGCTGGGGGCCGGGCGGGATGGGAGCGGGGGAGGGAGGGATTTGGCGGACGGGGTGCGTAAAAACACTGCGGCGAGGGGAGGATAGTCCCTCAAATCCCTCGCACCCGTCCCCCCTCTCCCGAGGCTGAATCCAACGGAAGCGTCCTCTCTTGGAGAATCCTTGCTTCCGAGCGATTGATCTGGGAGAGACAGGACCCCCCCCCCCGCCTCCCACTCTCCCCCCACCCTCCCTCCTCCTTCTTTCGTCTCTAAATCCGTGACTATCCTGATTATCGCGCCCATAGTTAATTCAGTAATTTCAACTAACCGGGGCAAAATCGTCACTCTTTCGTCAACAAATACAGCATCCTACACTATGAATTTTTCGGAGGATGCATTTTCAGTGTGCTAATTAACAAAGCAATTTTTTTCGCCTCTTTTCGGCTAGTAGGTGAATCCCAAAGTCATACATTTTAAGCTAAAAGTGTGATGATTTTATCAGATTTATTTAATAACGTATACTTTCAGATATGATAGAAAAGGTTTATTGCTAAGGATGATTTAAAGCAGCCATGTAAGGTTTTTTTATGGATTTTACGACTAAGTACTTCTACATATCTGAGCATCACCTAACGCGGCTCTATATGAATGCACTAAAATCTTCATTGCAACGAGCCATTATCCAACGCCAAGTACTTTCTGCCTCCTTGCATTCCGTGCAACATTGATATTTTTTTCCCTTCCAGGGACACGCTTACCCAACACCCCTTCCTCCACATCCGGGTGGTCCATAGACCACTCCAGACGCACTGCTTCCATTGTTTCTATGAAGTCCTTCCGGCAACCTCCTCTCCTCCGTCTCTATAACTTCTTCCTTTCCGCACAGATCCGCACCCACTTCTGATAAGCCTTGGATCTTGCCTCATTGGCCAAGTTTCCATACCGTACACTGTGCTTCATGTTATAGCGGAGAGAGTAACTAAGGAAATAAACGAATAATTATATTTATGTGCGCAGTCACATTTATTCAGTTTATTAGTGATAATTATATTTTGATAAAATTTGCGGTTGAGATGTTTACATTGGCTGCCATTTTTTGCTATAAATGTGCGCAGTGGAAGTCCTGCTAGCAAGTCGTCCGTCGTGCCCCCCCTGCCCCCCGCACGTGTCTCTCGCCCTTTCCTCTCCCTCCCCGGAAAAATCTTCATTTCCGTTCGATGTGCCTCAAAGATCATCCAAAGGCCATCGTCATCCGCTCCCTTTGATGAAACCACCGCCTCGATGGTTTGGCGGAGCGAGGCCCTTGTGGCATGCGCGTCCCCCCTTCCCCTTCAGAGAAGGAGGGGTTGCACCACCCCCTCGCTCCGGTGCTCCATCGGTTTTATCCTTTGCACTCTCGCGGAGTTTTTTCTTGGGCAGTTATTTTTCTTTCCGCACGCACGTGTGTATGTGCTACGGGGGGATGTCTCCCCCCCTCTTCTACCCTCCCCCCCCTTATATACCCCCCCTCTTCTCCGCCCAACCCCGGGGATCACGAGCCGCCGTCGCCGCTAGACGTCCTGACTTCCCCTCGGAACTGCTACTTGTTGATGTATCGCGTTTTTCTGCACTTCTTTCCCCCCACACATCCTCCCCAATCCACCCTCCCGGCCACCACCTCCCCATTCCTCCCCCCCATTCCCCCCACACACAGTGCTCAGACATCCGGATTTATTCGCGGAAGTTTTCCCCCGTTCCTGCCTTCCCCCGCCCCCCTTCCGCGTCCCGCTGGTTCCTTGTCCCGTCCACTCCACCCGTCTCCTTTGTGTCTCTCTCCACGTTCGATTATTCATTCTCTCTTCTCTTTCTTATTCCTCGACCTATCCCGTCGGCTATAACAGTCTTCGGTCCTCCGTGATACATCATCCCTTAACGTTAAATATGTACATTTTGGTTTAGGATTAAAAGAAAAAGGAGTATCACTTCCCTACCTCTCTCGAAATTTGGTTGTGTAAGAGCATGGACTTCGCCGCAACTACGTATTTCTATCGTAGAAACACACCGAGAGCTGTAATTTATTTTATGATGATTTTCAATGTCAATGAAATGAGGAATTGTCGAGTGAATTTAGATATTAATTTTATTATCAGAATCTCACGGCAATTAGGTAAACTATTTGGGGGTCGGGATGGTGCGGTGGCTAACGTACAGGCTTTCCACCGAGAGGGCCGGGGTTCAGATCCTGGAGACAACGAATATCTTTAGTGGTATCCCAATCTCTACAGCTGTCGGTCGCCTCCCCTAAATCTACTACTAATAGGTATACTGTTAGCATGTCCTTGATTTGGTCAAAGAAATATTTGAGTGTCAACGTATAAACTTATTTCCCCCCTCTTGTTAAGACTTGGTTCTTAGAGTTGACAATTTCATTTCGAGAGGGAGATGCTTATGTTTTAATTGTACTGCACTAGTCTACCAGATATCCATCATTATTTCTCAACACGAGGAAGAGTAGCGCTCGGCGCACTAATTGCGGTATTCGTTTGACGGGAATGAGAACATTGAAACATTGATACGGGTGCACTGTCGACATACTATTTCAATTAAGAACGCCTTGGATAGTCGGCGCGCCATTTAAAACTCAGATACGCCCACTTGAGTGTGCAGGCCTCGCAGTCCCACTCCTCTTGCCATTCCTCGTGACTGAATGCATGCGCGATGAAATAACTCATTTCTTCCATTTCGTGCCGAGACTCCGTCGAACCATTGATTCCGTTTGCGAGGAGGGGCGGAGGGACGAAAAATGCAGCCTCGCTCCTCGATGGAAGTTGGAGAGGGACGGATTGGAATGACGGTGGGGTATGGGGAAGAGAACAGGGGGGTGGGGGCGCTTCTTCCACACTTCGCGCGACGGCGGGGGCGGGAGGCGGGTGGAGATGGGGGCGGTGGTTGACAGCGGATGACGGGGGATGGGCGACTTGGTTGCCCCCCCCCCCAATCCTAGGCCCCGGACCAACTGTCAATAGGAGGAGGCGGGGCGAATGATTTGTCGTTGCCCTTTGTCGCAATGGAAGGAGTCGTGGGAGGAGATTCGTTTTTTGGGAGGGGGGGAAGCGGATGGGTTTTGGGGGGAGTGCGGCTGGGTTTTTGCTCGGCTTGAGGTTGACTTTAGTTGGGATTTGAAATGGATTCGGAGGAGGGGCGAGAGAATGGGAGGGTGGGGGGGAGGAATTCCAAGCGAGGAACTTGAGAGGCGGAACCGGAGTTGTTCCGGGACGGTGCAGCGTAAGAAAAGAACTCCGTTGAAAAGGATTTCGTAATTTCTAGGGTCGGAGCCGAATCCGCGCCGGATGACTTTTATGGGCCTCGTGATAAATGTGAGCGAGCTGTCGCGCTAGGAGGGCTCTCCACTCGTCCGTCACAATGCCCGCAATTGTGCTGAAATACAATTACCGTGAAGGTGCTCTTGTTCTAGCGTGAAATGGAATTGGTAAGCAGGAAGGGGCTCGTTTATACTATGTGTACAAACTAACTGCATTAACTCGTGGCAGTCTTTCCCCATCTGTAACAGGTTAAGAATCGTCCAAATGCTTTTTAGAATTTAATCTAATTTTGCACGGCTGTGGTTACGTTACGGTATTGTCGTTTCCAATGCTTAAGTGCCACTCGTACACCCAAGGATGATTTTTTTTCGCTAAATTTGGTCACAAAATCTTTTTATAATCTCTCTCCTTTTTGATTGAGAGAAACGAAAGAAGGCCTTGCTTACCTCTTATTTACCTTTGCCGCCGGCCCCAGCGGTGTAACGCCTTCGCCTGTCAACCCACAGGTCGTAGGTTCGATTCTCGCCTTGTAGGGTTTTCCTCTTCCTAGGGATTGGGTGTTTGTAATTGTCTTTAATTTTTGTCTGAATCGGGATTAGGTGGGAGAGAGGACTATAAAGTCTCCATCTTGCCCCTATGATGATGTTAGATGAATAAATAAATAAATAAATTAACCTTCTTAAGAAATATTTAAGAGCATCCATTGACAGCGATGTAACTTGGGGCCTTCGTTATTATTACTGTATTCATCTTACTGCAAAATAGGCGGACAAAAAGTAGAGCAGGCGGTAGAGTTATCGTATCTCGGAAGTATTTTGCACCAAAATGGTCAAAGTGGTAGGGACATGAGACGGAGAATTGCGTTAGGCAAAAAGGTTTTCACCAGGAGGAGGTAATTGATGACTGGGACGTTGCGTAAGGACGTTAAGGAAAGGCTCGCGAAAACTTTGATATGGAGAGTGGTTTTATATGGCGCAGGACGACAGACGTGAATTGGAAGGTTTGGAAATGTGTGGAGAAGGATGGAGAAGGTGAAGTGGACAGAAAGGAAAACAAAAGAGGAAGTTTTGGGTATGGTAAATGGGGATGAGAGGGGAATGTTGGGAGGAATCAAATAGAGGCTGGAAAAATGGTGCAAAGCGTTTCGATTGGCGATGGGATGTTGAAGACTGCGATAGAGGGCATGCGAGGACGGTGAAAAATAGGAAAGGTATGTTGGACAGAATGAAGGAGAACTGAAGAGGGGCTATTGTACAAGACAAGGCGGCAGTTTGTGTTTCGCTTGGAGAGACGAGGGAATTGTCGCTGTACCTTTTGCCAGCTTGCCTCCATCCAAAACCTACTTTGACCAATATTAATGATAATATATTTCTCGCCTGATAACATCTACTTCTCTAAGCTCCTCTATTGATTGCATGTATGTTAAAACTGCTCATCATAATTATATCTTGCTTGATAATTCTCGTGATGGATATTTGAAATGTGGTCCAGTTTCGTGTGGCGGTGGAATGGATATGATGCGAAAGGGTTGGAAATTCCGTATGCAATCACAGAGGAAGGGAAGCAAGTCGCGGGGGAGGGGCTGTGATTAAGTAGGGGAAGGGGGGTAGGGAAGAAAGGGCAGTAATTTCTCAGCTAGCGGGAGAATACAAACAAAAGCGTTTTTAATGTTCGCTTGCATTCAATGGAATTTTAAATCGCCTTGATTTTTTGGCTTTACCCTTTCCGATGTAAAATATTTCAAATTTCCATTCCGCTAAAAAATGAAACAAATGTTAGTTTTAGATGTATAGCGCCATTACTGTTACTTTTGAATTCCCGAGTTTATTAATTATAAACTCTATCCTATGCAGTAATTCCGTGGTTCGATTATGTCGCCATTCAGAAGCCGAGAATGTATTCGGGGCATTTATGTTTTTATCCTGGTTGGTGTGCGAATGAAGTTGCGGGAAAAAAGGGGGCTTTGAGTTTATAGGAGTTCGTGACCGTTTTACCGCTATGATAATATTAATCATGGGTTTTCACAGCGCGTACCTTGATTTCCGAGAAAAATATTTAACTTCCAAAGTGCTTTATTTTATTGTTATCATTATTGTTTCAACACAAGTGGTCGTAATAAAGAGCCCCTGGTCACCAATCGCATTTTTTATAATGCTGTGACAGGTTGTTATGATAAATTAAAGGTATTATTATTTTATAAATTACATCGCATGTTATTCCGTTAAAAATGTCATTTAGGGTAAATATAAATATTCAAATCTTTCTCGCACTGCCCCCTGAAGCAGTGGATTTTTATTTATATCGTAAATTACAGATATAATTAGAGTTAAGTTACAATGACGAGTATTTAATAGCAATCAAACAAAAATCATCAAATAGAATTCTCTTTAGTTCTCTTCTTTGGCCCGGACCCTTGTTGATTTTTTTCCAATGCTTCATTCCCGATTATCAGATTGATTGGTAATTTCAGATGAATAAATAGATAGATAGGGTAGAGTAGGATGTTTTGTTTTGCTAGGGGTCAAAAATTATTTAATTAGTAATTATGTCCATCCAAAAACCTACCTTAACCGGTAGATCACCTAATAATATATTTTATATATATATATATATATATAAAATATATATATAATATATATATAATATATATATATATATATTATATATATATATTATATATATAATATATATATATAATATATATATATATAATATATATATTTTATATATATATATATATATATATATATACATTATTAGGTAATATACTGGTTAAGGCAGGTTTTTGGATGGACACAGCTAATAAATAAAACATTTTGTGACTCCTAACAAAACACAAAATGTTCCAGCATCCTATTCCTTATCAGGCCCCTTTTCATCTCTGAGTACTTTCTTCCTCCCTTCATTCCGTCCAACATCCCCATCCTGTTCCTTCCCTTTCCTCGTTTGCCTGACATTCTCCCCTCTATTACAGTCTTCAACCTCCCACTGCCGGTCAATACCCCCTTCAACCACTTTTCCTGCCTCCATAGGATTGCTCGGTATATATATATGTATATATATATTATATATATATAAATATATATACATATATATATACATACACACACACACGCGCGCGCGCACACACACACATTTAATAGATTTATTTCAGATATCGCCACAAAGGCTCTCAGAATTCTTCTGAGTACATGTCTTGAGCGTGGACACACACTTTTGCCAGAGCGGCTTTTCCTCTTCTCGAAGGCTCCCTTGTAGGTGGATTCCGGAAGGTCCTCAAGGGTAGGCGTGCCAGCTTTTTTGCCGGTACTGAAGGTCCCATGGTGGTGTACTTTGAGGTAGAATTTCACTTTTGGGAATGGGTTATAGTCTACTGGTGCCGAGTCGGGGCTGAAAGGGGGTTGGGGAATCGTGGCGATGTCGTTGCAGAGGGTCTTTGCAAGGAGACACTCGACTCTTCTCTTGGTCGTCCGTGGGAGACCTTTGGGAGGACGAGTTTAGCGAAGATCTTTGGCATCTCCAAATCTTCAATGATAATGGCGGGTGTCATCTTGTTTCAATGCCAATATACGAACTGCGATCATGCGCACACTTTACCGACGATCTGAATTGGGCACTTCACGCAATGCACGTCGGGGAAGATAGTCATCGGATAATTTCCATGCAAACCTCGCATGTTTACGAGAAATGGAATAATCGAAAGCATGGCTTTTGAGGACACACTTAGACTCACAGTATGAACGCTGTAGAAAAACAAAAGAGGGGATTTTCTGGTCGAGTTGTATCATAGAATTGAATTTCTTCTTAATCTTGACTCTCCACCCCTCTTGAAGGATCTCATTTCAGCCCCGGACAGTAAAAGCGACAACGTCGTCCGTCGCCTCTTTAAAAATCCATTTAAAACACGCTGAGAAAAAAGTAATCCTTTTCCATCGGAGCTGAAAATGAGACTTTTCAGAATTTCAAAGCCTCTTGGTCGACGTGCGCCGCTTGCCGGAAAGATGGCGAGGCAATCGCTCCAGGGGCGGGCGGGGATGGGACAGAATGTTTCATGCATCTCTGTACTTAAATAAGTAATGGGGTGAGGTGGCAAGGGGATTAGAAAGGGGGTGGCGGATTAGATGAGATAAGAGGGGCTTGTGGTGATGTGAGGCTCGGAGGTTGAGAGGCGCACCCCGGTCGCTCGAGTAATGTTAATCCGCGGGGCGCCGGTGGTGCACGGGGGGAGGCGCGGTGCGGAGGCGTGATGCACCTGAGTTGGACTCGGTGGGAGGGGCAGTTAATTATGACGATTGTGACGAACGGGAGGTCCTTGATCACCGCTAATCTCCTGATTCGATAATCGTTTCAATTTCACCGGCAAAAAATGTAATCAAATGGTAAATCCCTAGGTTGCCAATGATCGCTTGCGAATCATGCTATCGGAAATCTCGCAAGAATGAAACCGTTAATGAAATGATTATGAGAACGAGAGAAAGGCATCAAATGCCGCAGTCAGAAAGCGGATCAATGTAATAAACAGAGACTTGTGAAAGGACTCAATGTCACAGCGGTGTCAGGTTTGAATTTATTGGGAAAGTGTGGCGCGAACGGGTTAACATGACATATTGTATCAGGGTAGAAATGCAGGGCACGTTTTCACGGGATCATTTTTTATGAATTGTGGCCACCACGCAATGTAGTATACCTATATTAGTGCCTTAGTGCGCAATGAATGAGCAGTGAAATACCGCAATTCAAATTGGTCACATTGAAGAATTAAAGGCTCTTTGGCTGTAAGCCTGAGGCCAGTACTCGGGGCAGGAGCACGGATACCTCCATGTTGTTATTGTGGAGGGAAATACTGGTTGTGCCAACCGTTGTTGACATTGAGCACGGACGGACGCCAATGAAATAATTTAATGAAAAATCACCAATCCAACAATTCATGATTGTCGTTACGATGACTAAAATTAAACGATAATTAATTTGCGAAACGCCATGATTGTTGTAGAGTTGGTTGAGTGATCAGCAAAAGGTTAGTCTATGGAAGAGCAGCGGGTGGATAGATAATCATCTCTCTGTAATTTTTTAATCAATGCATGGTTTAGAGTTTTAGCTCGTTGTGGCTGTTTAGACGTTTCCTGCGGTCGATCGTCGATTTGATTTTGCATTCTCATCCAAATGTTATGCCTTTCATGAGTGGGCAGCATTCGCGCTGGACATTTCATTTATTCAGTCATGTAGATCTGGCCCCAAAGATACTTCATGGCTAGATTAATAGTTTACGGGTTTAATTAGCATCATCCGAATCACACTCACAAGGTCTCCGGCCTCAAGGTGTGTAGTAATGAATGAAGTAAACGACCCAGACCTTCATCGATTGTGAACACCTTATAATGGAGGCATATGTGGAGTGGAGTCTTAACTTCGGCGGAAAGAGCTTTTCAAGTGGGTGTATTCTTGATATTCGCTCGCCTGGACATATAATTGCTTAAGTGCGAAAGTGCTCCACACGGAGCACCGTAGTCGTCATATCTAGGTGCTGGGCATGAAAACACGCCTGCTCCCAAATACCTTGCGGTAACGCCGCCAACCCGTGGAAGGGAGACGGCGATTAATGCTCTCGGGCAACTGCGTGCGCGGGGGAGTGAACACGGGTTTATGCTCGGGGAGAAAAATGAAACCTAGTCGGTAAACACGTGAGAGAGAGAGAGAGAGCAGCGGAAACGTACGTAAAAGAGTAAGGCTGGACACTTTAGCTCGGGGGGAGTGTGAGCATACGGTTGTCTTGTTGGGCAAAGTGGTCTCCTGGAATGCCTGGAGGAGGCGGGGCTGGAAACATGCGAAACAGCGTCGCATCACGCTCATCTCGGGGAAAACGACGCGGGGGGAGGGGGAGGGTGGAGGGGGGGAGGGGAAGAAGCAATACCGCGGCTGAGACTCGGTGCAGATGAACACCGAAAAGGCGAGGGTCGTGGGCGCCGCCCCCCCTCTCTCTTTCTCTCTTTCCTCTTGTTGCCTTCTCGCGCGCCAACGAACTTCGTCAACCGTTTGAATTATTCACAGCCTGATATGAATAAACATTTGAGAGGTGGCGGTTTCTTCTCGGAAAACAAAAGACTGATATCCCTATGGCGGCGATTACGAATCTGATATTTCTCTTCATCGTAGCGAGTGGAATCATTAAGGGTCTCGGGGCTGGGCACCCACAGAAAAAGGGTTCGCGGATCATCCCTTCTCTCCCTGTCTTATCGCTTTCCCTCCGTCGGCATTCGTTCGAGATTCCCCCCCTCCCCCAACGGTTCTTGCGGGCATATTCCGCCCGATTCCCCGCCCTTAACTGCGGCAATGCTGCTGCACCCACGGATAAACGCCCACGCGCCTTCACGCCATTTTCGCTGTGGATGGGGTCATCACTATCGAAATGTATCATAGGTTCATCATTTATGGAAATTAATAATATTGCTTGTCCACCCGGCTTCGGGCTCACCAGACTCCGGCGAGTGTCATATTGCAATAATGAATTTCAAATGCATTTACGAAGCTTCCGGCGTAAATTAAAAATTGTCAAACGCCAGCCCAGGTTCTCATAGGTTTTAGTTCCCCTTCATCAACTTGTTTAGCAAACCTGCTTTCTTCCTTCACTTGGCTCGGCCCTTAAATTTATGTGTTCGCGTTCAGCAATTAAGCCCTGAGTGTCCCGTACGGCTATTTTCTTGGTTGATGAATGACTGTGTGGGATTGATACGAAGCTTCCGAGAACAAATGCCGAAGAAAGCGAACTTTTACTAAATTGCTATTGGCCGCCGAAGTGTGGGCGGCATTCATTTGCGTGAAGTATAAACGAGTGTGACTTACCGCCTAAATCACAGCAGGCGGGTCAGTTCACGGATTTAGGTGGTACTTTTGGAGAAAATGGGGTAGTGAAAAGAAATCTCTGCCAAAAGAAAAAATGTGACGGTAGGAAAAACCCAGAGTAGGAAATATATTAGCTTTGACTTTAGTTTAGATGATGAAATTGTTGGATTTGGGATTTTCGGAAAGAAGAGCACCCGTTGGAGGTTTTGAGATGTATGAATGGAGGCTAATCGAGAAATATCTGGAGAGAGACATACGGAGTGTCGCTAAATGTGGTCGCGGGGAGGAATTCGTCGCGGGAAATCCAAAGGAAGCCGTGGAATTGAGCGGAGATGATGATGTGGGGTGGACGATGGTTCCATTGCAGCGGGGAGTGTCGGTCAAACGGGGAAGAGGGAGGACGGGAAAGGAGCGCGGAAGAAGGAAATGACTTTTGAGAGAGTGCTTTAGGATTCCACGCGATGGATGTTGTCACGGGGGCTCTGGTTTTCGGCGGATGTCGAGCAATCATCACCAACGCGACGCTGCTTTATCTTTCGCAATCATTGCAGATCAGATCAACAGGAGCACCGATGTTTCTTTTCCATAGGTGCTCATGGAGAAATCTCCGCTTCCTCTTCGTCAGTTCTAGGGCATAGCAGGACATTTCACATCCTCCCTCCCGGCGTCAACGGGAGTGCACCATAATGATGAAGTAGTATCACTGCTTTGTGTGTCTGGATCCTTCATGGTCCAAATCATGCGCACAACCGAAGCGGCGGCGATGCTGAATAGGCAGCAGCTTCTGAAAACCGACCCTCTCACATCACATCGTTGCTGTGGACACACTGGTTGTAAATTCACGATGGTTATTCGCTGGCAGAGCTAATCCAGTTTATAATAGGTTGGCCTCCTGTGATGAGCGGGCTATCGGATGTGAGACGGCGGTAAAGGGGTGGGGAGGAGGCGAGGGGCCGGGGGGGGGGGTGAAAGATGAAAGAGATGGAGATTTCCAGGTGTGGAGATGACGGGAGTAGATTGGAGGAGGGGGTTGGAAGTGGGGGTGTTCGGGAGGAGGGCGTGGCAGTGTCTCCCATCACCCCCCTCTCCTCATTCTCCCCCTCTGACTCGGGGTTATGTCCCCCCTCCCACTAGCTTGGGGGCTAAACTTTGGAGGGAGGACGGGTGGTCGCGAAGGGGCGTGGCAGAGACGGCAAGGTCGCGAAAGGGCGAGGCGCTGGAGATATATTTTGGCGTGAGGGAGGGAGAGGAATGAGATTTGGCAATTAGACCATGATTGCTGCTGCCTCAGATACGACTACTCGTCTCCATGGTTTGTTTCGCGGGCATAGCCTCCCTCCTCCCTCTCTCCCTCCCATTGTCCTCTTTTCCCCTCGTCGGAGTCGGGGCGGGAGAAAGTACGGCGGGGTCTGCGCAATTCTTGAGGGAGATGCACTCGCAGATGCGTTTGTATTTTCCTCTTGCGAACCCTTCGCCGTTCGTCGCACGCAATGGCAATAACGATTCCGTTCACGCGAACTGTTAGGGAATGCATGCCTGCCAACCTGTGCGCCAAAATGTCTAAATATCCGGTTATCGGGACGAATCAAGTGTCTGCCAATCGCATGCCCTCCTCCCGTTCATCCCACTGTTTCCCTGAGGCCACGCAGACGGTCACGTGGTGAGATGCTCACCAAATGAGACAGCTTGACTATTGCATCAGGTTTCGGATGAAATGGCATTTGTTTTATTTTGAAATGGAAACTGGCAATAAATACAATATGTTTTGTTCATGCGTAACGCAGCGTTGGTATTGTTTGCTGGAATGCAGTCGAACACGGTGGAAATTGGAAATTAAAGGAGATGTTCGAAAGCACAGCGTTATAAATCAATACCTTTAAGAGACTCATTAATTTACCCTTACTTCTCCATCTATCGACAATGTCCGTCATTTTGTTAATTTTGGCGATGAATTGATTGATTGACGTTCCAGTGGTGTAATTCCATATTTCGATGGAGTATGCACACATACCCAATATCTTAGTTGTAGTTTTTTTCTCTAAATGCAAAATAGTTAATGCTATTACTATTTGCCAATTTCTTGTGCATCACACTTTCAAGATAATTTTCTCCGCTTGATTCAGCATTAACTGCATGCGACAATGACGTCGCAATCCTCTCTTTCAATAAGTTCTCAATGCTGTGATATTGTCGGTGTTTCTTTTCCAATCTCCGCATAATGTCCCCCGTCCACCGTGAGACCACCCCCTCGTATTTCTGCCCACCATCGGGCCTCGTTCATTCTCCTCGGCGGCGATTGCCTCTGCATTTCCGCGCTCTCTCCTTTTAAACTCTGCTCCTATTTGAGCCGATTTTTGTGCCAAAGTGTTTCTTCTTTTCTGCTTTCTGTCCTTCATTCCCTTTCACGTGTGACATCCTCCTTCCCCTCCGCCCGTCCCCCCCCTCCGATTTGTATCGACAAAGTCCGTTATCACTTTCAATGAGACCACGAGAATTGGAGGAATACTCGGCAGAATGCTCACTTGCTACTCTTTGGGTGTCTAAAATATATAAAGCGTGCCTGCACCGCATTTAAAATACGCCCAGTCCACTCGATTCACAATGAATTCCATGCCGTGCTCTACGGCGCGCAGCAAATGGTACGCTAAGTTCTCGGAGGCTCGCGTCAGGTAAGATAAGTCGGATGTGGTCGGAGGAATCCGACTAGTATCGTTGTTTTCATTGTAAGCCCCTGGAGGCTCCCGGGAGCCACAGATCGCTCCCAGACTCTCTCTCCTTTGACGCGCACCCTCTTCGCAACCCCCGTTCAATCCACCCCCATTATGCGTAACGACGCCTTCTTCGAGGAAAGAGTGGTGTATGAGCGCAGCCTCCTTCCGCGGGGCGACGGGACAGGAAGGGGAGTTGGTGGATGTTGAGAGCGGAGAGGTCCGTCTGGTGACTCAGCGGCGCGAGCAGTCAGTCAGTCAGTCAGTCTGTGAGGAGGATCGCGTGGGATGGAGAGGCCAGATTGTCGAGAGTTGGGTGGATGCCGGGAGAGGGGGGGGGAGAGAGAGTGATCAGGGGGGGGGGGCGTGCATTTATGTGGGATTGAGGCTGCGTCCCGCCCACGCTTCCTTCGCTGGACCCCCACAATGGGATATCATGAACCGCCCACGCCGCGAACGAAGGTCACACGGGGCCATCGTGTGCATCGTTGGGGAGAAGATAGAAGCCCTGAATTATGTGTGCGTCGGCCTTTACTCCCGAGACTCACGTGAATGATCTTAAATTTAGGCGTGCTCAGGCGACGTGTTCATGTCCACATCGAGTGAAATTCCTGAACACTGCGTCGTTGCGCACGCGAAGCGACTTGATTTGCGTCTACCAATTATAATTAATGGGGAAAAAAGTTTTTTTTAATGGAAACCACCAGTTGTTTTTTTTGTCACGGATCTTGTGCGCTGAAAACTTCCCTCGTAATACATTTTTCTTATTCAGGAGTACATTTCACTTTAAAATAGCTGGCATGTGTGTTTTTTATGACGGTTGCTAAATTGGTTAAGTGTAAAAAATGCTCCCCCCCTCTCCACCTCCCGGCTGCCCATTGCTGATGAGTGATGGTGCGAATGGAAAGTTAACCTCGACCGTTACGTGAAGTTATTGCTCCTCTTAAATATCCAATTCGTTGAAATTCATAGCTTAGGTCTGGCATGGCGATCATTCAACTGCAACGGCAGTGGAGGAGGCTTATATATTCAAAGTTCTCGCCGGAGATAAATGCTACCTCGGAGCAAGTCTGTGATAACGGAGGATTGGCGTTTGTCTTTTTTAGGCTAACCTGCGATAATGCAACTACATGTGGTGCACTTCTTCCTTCTCTAAGTTCCATGGAAATGTGCTCAATAAGACCTCAGAAACCAATATTAAAATGGATAAATGCTGATTAGACTATTTGCTTTCATTGCGACTATCGCTGATTTCGATGCATGGTACTTGGCAACTCGTAAAAACTTTGATATGGAGCGTAGCTATGTACGGTGCGGAAACGTGGTCATTGAAGCAGGAGGATAGACGTAGACTGGAGGCTTTTGAAATGTGGGTGTGGAGAAGAATGGAGAAGGTGAAATGGACAGAGAAGAAAACAAACGAGGAAGTACTTGGTATGGTGGGCGAAGAGAGGGGTTTGTTGGGAGCAATCCTATGGAGGCAGGAAAAGTGGATGAAGGGAGTGTTGACCGGCAGTGGGATGTTGAAGACTGTGATAGAGGGTATAATGTTGGGCAAACGAGGAAAGGGAAGGAACAGGATAGGGATGTTGGACGGGATGAAGGGAGGAAGAAAGTACTCAGAGATGAAGAGGGACCTGGTATAGAGTAGGATGGTGGATTTTGTGTTTTGTTAGGAGTAATAAAATATTTGTTTGGTAGTTGTGTCCATCCAAAAACCTACCTTAACCGGTAGATTACCTTAAAAAAAAAAGGTACTTGGCACTCTATATCCGGGTATCATATTTTTCATACATTCGTGGCAATTAGTGACGAGGGAATGCGAAACATTTTACCTTTACAATCAAAGAAGTATCTTTCGTGAAACTGCCTGAAGTTGATTCTATCGCTGATTGATTGATTTGAAAGTAATTGAACTGTTCTCGCTGATGATAACCTAATGAGCCGCTTCAGTTGAGCATTGTTTAGATTAATTTGAGGTTCTCAATGGGTTTTCTGAAAGCTGAGTTTTCAAGAAGTAACTAACCTTCATCGATGATTCGTGCGAATATACATGCTTCGTACACATTCGTATAAGTACAGATAGACTTGTATGCACCAAATTTACGCCAAATCCCAAAGGGAAGCGTTCCAGGCGGCATTCGAGAGCTGGAAAAAACGTTGGGAGCGTTGTATTGGCATTGGCCAAGGGATGTGTTTTGAAGGCGATAACATGATTAAAGATAGATAGATAGAGGTTTTTATTTGGGCGAAATTGAGACCTAATGGTCCCTTCTTCCATTTAACCCATCGTCGTGTACATGTTATATTAGGCATTAAACTTATAATTACATTCATACGTACACATAAATGCATTTAGACAGACACAAATTCATTTATCACGGATTCGCACATAGAAAAGAAAAAGGAAAAAAAGGGGAGCCAATAAAAAAAGAATTTATTCGATTAGTCTAATCCTGTTTTGAACAGACCTTGTGGGAGGGACCAAATTTCTCTCAAAAGACGCAATCGCCTTGAGGAGTATTGTCCAACATTTGGCAAATTATAGAATACATTCAGGGCAGGGACTTCATTGATATCTGGCCTTGGCTCCTTGAAAACGCGAGTAGCTCTGTATTTTTTTGACATTGAGACAGTCCTAAGTGCACTGAGTGCTCCGAATATAAGTATATTAATAAAGGTCAATTCTTAATAAGTAGAAATGCTGGAATTATTTGAGCATTATAGCCAATAAGGTTTTGCATAAATGTAATTCATAATGTACAAATTTATGTTCAAGGAAAAGAACACGTAATATTCCAGGTTTCTCTTATTTTGACTCTATTTTTAAATATTAATTGTTAATTATTCTCTTGTTTTAAAATTCAATTAGTTGATTGACAAGTGTTGCAAGTATTAAATATGACTACTCACGGAAAATCATTCAAAATTCCTTCGCAGCTGTTTACTTTTTTCAGATATTTTGAACTCTCATGTGTCAATTGAATTCACTTATACTCTCTCTAATACGTGATTAATTCAACTATGTTCGCCCGGGCGGTTTTCGCTCATGCAATTTAATGAAGCCGTGGTTAGTTTCTTACTTCAGACATAAGAATATGATTCCGCTGTTAGAACTCTTATTAACAAAGTAAGTCAAACTTGTCGTTTCGTCTGTTCTCCGCGTGCAATAAAACCGTATAACCTGTTGGCTCACGAAAGGGGATTGCATTGCGAGTGGAACCGCCAGTCAACGAAATTGCCCGGTAGACAAAGGATAGTCGATAATTTCCACCATTGGAGGAAATCCTTTGAAGAAGAGGGCTTGTCCTAAAGGCACAAGGTGTCATCCTCAGCCAAAGAAGACGGAGAGGTTCTCCGCAATCTTCCAAGCGGCCCAGAGCCCTCTCAAACCTTTACGTTTGAGACTCGCGTTTGGGTTGCATTCTATCTGTTGAGCGACAGCAATTAATGTTTTCAGTAGTAAGTAACTCATGCCATGCTGTGTATTCTCTTGAGGGATCAAGATGTTATCGCTTGACTGTTTTATAAATATGCGATGCGGGTATTTTTAGTAAAGAATTAAGGAATATAGTTGATTTATTTAGAAATTTTACTTTCTAGTAGATGTGCTGAATGCGTGATATAGTCATCTATATCTCAGTCTCATTTTTAGGGTGATTGGCTCTTTCAGGAGTCGATTAAGAGGTCCTTGGGGTTTTGAAAGAATGAGGAGAATGAAATGAAATGGGCAGAGTGGCGAAGGAGGGATGACTTCGAGGAGTAGAGCGAATAGAGGAGCAGACAGTGAAAGGCACTTAATAGACGAAAAGGGGAAAACTAATTGGAAATACTCCTGAGGAAGATAAACTCACAGAAGGTTAACTTTGAGGGAAATATGATGGGAAGAATAAGTGTACATGAAGACCAAAGATGAATTACGTGATGGAGCCAATGAAATCCGGTTTCAGTGTTAAGGGGGGAATGAGGGAATTGAGAGATGGGCGGGTGACGGGATACTCCGGAAGGGAAAGGCCACAGGCCAACTCTTTGGCTGACAACCCGTCGAGAGAAATTATTTCTACGTTTTGGTACTTGTATAGAGTCAACTTGTAATAATTCGAATTTCCCAAGAATGGACACATTAATACTAAAATACACTTTGGTAGGCCCTGGCATGCTGTTTCAGAGGTTGCGGAATCGATCCCCGCCCAAATGGAATTTCCTCAACCTAGGACTTGGACGTTTGCGATTTTAAAATGTCTGCCCGCCTCGTAATCATTTTGTTGGGCGAAGTTTAAATATTTTCCAACAATTATAGTAATAACAGTTTTAAGAAAAAGGTTTTCGAAAGCATTGGCTAAAGCATCCATCAGAACTCACGGAAGGCCTCCGTTTTTTGAATTCAAAATAATGACACTACCACACATGTATATTTTTATTGTGCGTTGCTCGTTAAAAAATCCAGGTTTATTTTTACGCAACTCAACCATGCATCATCACTTTATTTGTGGAATAGTCTGAGTACATTTAATTCAGCAGTCTTTTGCTGAATCTATAAAAGGTCCCCATCACTTATTCAATTATTTTTAGCTAGCGGCGATTGAATTTTAAAAAAATGAACCCATTGTAAAATGGTTAAAAACTGAACTTATGAAGCTACTATTAATCAAGTGCTATAGTAATGTGGATGAGTTTACGAGTAATATCTTTTGATTTTCAGCTGTGTTATATCTGACGGTGTGTATGTAGTGATGCATTGTATTGTGCTAAATTTTATGTGGGTTCAACTGCTACATTTCAATGAAGTGCGTATTTTCGTATATTTCTCTGGTTCTATTTTCTTTGCATATTTATGGCCATGTTCTATGCCACACCCCTGGCCGACAGAACAAGATAATGAATAATAAATAAATAAGTAGTTTTGTTGGGATCTTCATATGTTTCTCGAGGCGAAGTAGCATTAAGACCTTCTTTCTCCCCTCCCAATTCAATTTCCCTTGCGATGTTGATGGAATTGCGTCACGTTTTTCAAAGAACTCGTATTCACCTCTTCGCCTTTAACGGCGCTGTTAAATTTCGTGTCTCTCCCTCTGTCGTCAATCTGCGTTTATGTTCCTCTAGCGCCTTCCGCATGTAACTCGAGTTCTTTCTCTCTCTCTCTCTCTCTCTTTCACTCGGCAGTTCGAAAGTGTATTCGTCCGCTTATATCGCTTGTCTTCACGTTTCATTCATTTTATTTCTTCTTTAAACGTTTTCGTAAGTACTCGGCCATTCTTGCGCTCAAAGGACATCCGTACGGGTTCCTCACCCTGTACGCACAGCTAGCCAGGAACAGATTCATTCGAATAGACCATCAAGCAATTTTGTATTTTATGCATTTTCATTCGAAGATACTCATATGTGTTTCTACATTGTTTGTTGCTGTCCAATTTATTATATATGTATAATATTATGCATTAAATAAATGTATTTGAATCTAGGAACTTAAATATTTAAAAAAATGAAATTATATTCTTTAATATTTTGATGTGGTATGTTCCCCAAAAACTAGGAGTTAAAAGTAAAGCTGATAGAAAAGTGTTTATACGAGCATTCATACATATATAAACTAATAATACTAAAATATACGAAGGTCGGTTTGATAGGTGATGATATATGATATATATATATATATATATATATATATATATATATATATATATATATATATATATATATATATATATATATATATATATATATATATATAGTCAGTCATTACTTCTCTATCTTCCGATGAAGACGGAGCAGAATTCCGTCGAAATTATCAAAAAATAACGTGTGAGTGATCTTTTTATGTGTTTCTACATTGTTTGTTGCTGTCCAATTTATTATATATGCATAATATATATATTTATATATAATATATATAATACGAGGGTCATCCGGAAAGTAGTACCCGTTCGTGAAATAAAGACACAAAAGTAAATATTAACAAACATAAAAAATTTTATTTGAAAGAGGATACTTTAAACTACTTCTCAACATAATCTCCAAGCAAATTAAGGCATTTGTCATAACGTGTGACAAGTTTCTGTATTCCTGCTGCATAGTCCTTCGCCGCCAGCTCATTGAGATACGCGAGGGACCCATCTTGCACAAATTTTTGCATAATGCAGATGGTGTTTAACAATTTCATGAACAATTGTTCGAGAAACATTGGGAAAATGCTCACAGATGTCATCAATTGTGACGCGCCGATCGTTCCTCACGAATTCGTCAACTGAGCTCACCAGTTGGTCTGTAATGACAGACGGTCTCCCCGAACGCTCATCGTCGTGTGTGTTCCCCCTCCCCATGTTGAAGTTGCGACACCACCGCCGAACAGACGACTCGTCCATTACATTGTCTCCATACACTTCCTTTAATTGGCGATGAATATCACATGGGTGAACGTTTCTTGCATTGAGGAATTTAATCACTGCCCTCACTTCACAACTGGCGGCGTTCTCAATTTTTTTAAACATTGTAAACAATCACAGAAACAACACAGGCAATGCTAGCGTCACGCAACTTGGCTCAGAGAAGGCAGACAAGCCACTGAAGCTATCTGACCTCGTCCAGCGGCTACTCGCGTCGTCAGCACTTCATGCGGCACGAACGGGTACTACTTTCCAGATGACCCTCGTATATATATATATATATTATATATAATATATATAATATATTATATATATATATAATAATATATAGAGAGAGAGAGAGACGAAGCAGTCGCCGAGTTGCGCATGAGATCCCGTCATTTCCCTATTATGCTTTCCGTATTAACGAGTCAATCTTTGAGGGATGAAAAATTACATGAAAATCTCATTTCACGATTTGAGGCAGGTGCCAGTTGATTGATTCTTCTTAGGGGTGAGGCGAATGAAAAGACGTGCACTGTCGCTGTCAGCCCGTGAACCTCCTCCGTGTCGGCAGCGATATCAAAATATTTTCCTCGGCTCCCTTTCAGCGATGAACTGCGGCGATTTCCCTGCCACAGAGACCCAAAACCATTTAGGGAATCGTGAAGGAGAGGGGTGGGGGTGGGGGGAGGAGCCAGGTCAGGATAGATTTGGCCGCCTCGAGTCCTCTGTGGGATTGACGTTCGTCGGATCTATTTTTTGTATAAAATGCCTTTCCACCTCCCTCCCTTTTACCAGCGAGCTTTTGTCCGAGAATAAATAGAGACCCTGAGCGGAAACCCTTCGGCTTCATCCATTAGGACCCGAGGGACGCAAATTTCCCCGACCCCCCCATGCTCCTGCCCCCGGCGCACGGGGAATCGTGGGCGGGGATGAACGGCGCTGGCGGGAAGTTGAGGTTTTTCGGCGGAGAATACCTCGACAATAGAAACAGGATACGAAGATGGTAACCTTATCCTCTGCAGGGAGGAGGCTGGGGATTTCAAAAGGGGAGGGGGGGGGGATCTTCCTCTTATATTTTTTAAATATACACTCCCGTTTTGGTGGATATTATCATTACTCCCTCCTCCTGCACCTTCTCAGTCGTCCCGTGGTACCTGACGGATTCAATCGGGTGCCCCCGTCACGCCACCCGGGATCTATCGGGTACTTCGGAACGGGAGTTGAGAGAGGAATGGGTCGGCATACGCACGGTTGGCTTGAAGGAAAACTTCCGCCGTAGAATATCGTCGCACGAAATACTTATTCTATTTCTAGAGTGCATTAGCCACGATCGGTGGCTCACTTTACGATTTATATCATTCTACGAAGTCATACGCACGATCTGCCATTAGTTAGATGTTTATGCAGATTTTTCGAAGAAGGATTGCTCTGAATCGTGTATCGACTTCATGTCATCATTACACTCTTTGTATACTTTTTATAGTACACTCTTACTTTGACTCTAATTGTAAGTACTCGCATGCTAGCCTCATATGGTGAGTGAGAACAGTAGAACCAGGAAATCCATGTGCTGTTATAAGAAAAGGATGCTTCGCGCACTTCTGTGACAATAAAGAGACCAACCTGTCGATCCATTTACTTGCGGCTAGTATTATTTACTTTTCCGTTTTTTTCGCCGGGAGACGGCATTATTGCAAGGCCAGATCTCGTCGGTCGTTTGAGGAATCAATTTTAGATTAATCGAACCAGCCCCGATAAAAAGAATCCGGTTTTAGGGATATTTGCGTCATGAATAGGCAGAGGATCGTTGTAATTCACTCAGGAGATTCAAGAGCGAACACTTCACCGAAAATATTCCCCCGAGTAGCAGGCGGGCGTGGGGATTTGTTTCCAGGGGCGGAGTGCGAGCCCCGCTCCTCCGGGAGGGCTCCGGACGGTGGAATTCGCGCGCCCACCTGCACGAGGAGCATCATGGGTAACCCGAGAATCCAGCCCATCCGTTTCCTCCCTTCCTCGTTAGCCTCCCCCTTATCTACCCGCCTTCTTCTTCGTCAGAGCCCCCCCCCTCGTACGGCGTCCTCGCCCCACGCCCATCCATGGGCCTTTTCTGCCGGATTCATTTCCCTTGCGTTCCGTGGGAGGGGATTTCTCCCGTCATTTGCCCTTCTCATGAAGTCGCTCTAAATCTGGCTCTCTACTTCATAAAGAAACAAGAATCTATCCATGGAATATTGAACGAACTCGAAGGAATGAAACGTAGAAGTATAAATTAGTATTTCGTCTCCATCTACATATTACTCCACAAGAGCGTGTGGCGTGGGGAACTTAACCTTTAAAAATATTTAAAAAAGGAATTTTTACTCATGGGGCCAATACCAATGGTTTCCTATGGAACAGTATTAAGTAAACACATTTGCATTTTGGAAATAATCGTCTTTTCAGGCTTTCGTTGTTTTGAAAATTTGGAGAAAGGGTTGGTAATCCCAATTTTTCAAATGAGCGCATTACCTTACACTTTTAATTTGAGCGAGGCTGTTTTAGCTCGAAAGGAAACAGCGCAATAGGGTATGGGGAGGAACTTTTCCAAAGACAATAGGTACCTCCGGTTCAAAATAGCCGATCGTGAGGAAATGGAAAACACCTGATTATATTCGTTTCTCGGGTGATAACAACACAGTCACCGCGCTTGCCATAAATTTTATACCTTTTGCGGAATCATATGGCTCCCGAGATAGTCATTTCCCAAACTTTATAATTACCAAATTAAAACATTCTCTTTATGCTTCAAGCCTTGGGAGTGTATTATAGACTAAGTTTTCATGGGCGGCTTTAGTATCGTGTGCAGTCCTCGCAGTTCATGGGATGGAGACCTTCGAACGCCCTAAAAGATACTTTCGGCCACTTCTTAACGATGAAGGTGATTTTCAGACCTGTGGAAGTAACGCAACCCTCATCACGTCCTCCTGGATCCAAACCCTTTTAATCCTCCCCCGCCCCCTCCGCCTCTCCCCCCCCCCTTCACGTCCTTGCCTCAAGTTTTTTGTTACCCACGACTCGAGAAATTTTCATCATTGTTCCTCTTAAATTCCAAGACTACCCTCCAAACGGGTCATCCCACCCTTTCTGTAGTATTTACCAAACCCAACCCCTCTTGTCTTCATAAACCCTCTTGAAAAAAATACGTAATAGTACCTTCCCACCCTAAACTCGAATTTCACCTTTTTTTACCGTCCCCGGGGATCATTTTTCCTGGGGTAGGTTTTGAATTTATTCTTCCCGGATCATCGGTTATCTTTTCTTTTTTATGACGGTCGTGGCTAATGAACTCTAACTCCTCACGCGAACACACTTTCGTTCGTGAATGTTTTTGGGACGCATTGGTTTATTGCGCTACTTTGGGCAGAGTTGGTGTTCTCAGATTTACCAACTTAAAATATTCGCTCTCTCCCAAAGTACTCCCTCCTCCCCATGTACGGTCACCAGTGCCCCACCACCGTGGGATTCTGCATTTCACTCCTCCGTGTCCTTGATTGTGATATTTTCGACGATTTATTCTTTCGCTTCTCTGGAGTGGCAATTCCGTGAGGATTGGTAGTAATAATGTGAGATTCATAGCGGGTAAGTAGCGGCTCCGGGAGAGGGTTTTGCTTCCGGAGGAATTGATCTGTTGCTCCGTCAGCACCGAGGCTCAGTGGCGGCTAACTTCACGTTTCTATGTGAAGACCTGAATTCGAGTTTCATTCTGCTCGTAAGTAAGAGCATTGATATGTGATTTGATAACTAATAGAAATGGTTAAGAAATCACGATTTCGTGCATTCCATACGATTGAAATTTCATGCGAAATCAAGCATTTAGTTCTTATTAATTCATTCTCGTTCTATTTATTAACTTCATGGTTTCTTTTGATTTTTAAAAACATTGAACGATTGAATCAAAGAGATTTCATTCTTTTAATTAATTGATATCCTATTCGTAATGTAATGAGTTTTCCTCGCGTACAATTCAAATAGCGCAAACGTGATCTGTGATTTTCTACGAATCCATTTCTCTCACTTCCCAAAGAATTGAGGTGAAATTAGTTTAAAGGCAGTTACCTTTTCCACTTGTAGTAGTAGTATTGTTTAGGGGATGCGACCGACAACTGAGGTAATTTGCACCATAGGGGATGGACAGGAAAGGATGAAGGGTGGAGAGAAACCCGGCGTCGGCATTAGCCTACTCTTTACGAAAGGCGCCAAGGGGTCCGCAGCTTAACGTCCCATCCGACGGACGCCGTACTCACTCAAAGTGCCCTCCACAAAGCACCTCAAGTAGGGATCGAGTTACCCCTGAAAATATTCAACACCGCCGGGATTTGAACCCGGGCTCTCTGGGTGGAAAGCCGGTACTTTAGCCCCCGCATCATCTCGATCCCCCTTTTCCACTTGTACGCGTATAGCAACCACTAGGGGGAATAGTCTGTTGGAGAGACATTTCCCTCTCAAGCAATGACTAAGCTCTAATTAGTTGACATAATTTCACTTTTGCAAACGCGTATGGAGATACAGAAATTTTATCACCCGTAGCTCGTTCGTCTTATGGAGTTTTACATTCACATGCTGATTTATTTGAAATTATTGACACCCTTTTACATCTCCCTGATATATAAGCGAATGGTGTAATTTCCCTGACTGGTCGCACAATTCAACTGGTTCTAATGAAATATAAGAACGTCTCTAGCTATATCAATATCAATTACCGCAGCTTTGACAGCGAATTGTCAGAAATCAAGTCAGTAACTGTTTCCAGTCACTTTTAAATATTAAATTCTGGACTGCTAGTAGAAGTTCATGTTTTCGTTGATGCTGTTCGGCGCTGTACTTCTTCATTTTGTTTTGGCGAGTACTTAGCATATTGCGTGTGTATTGGGTGGATACGGCAGGATTACAAATGATGTAAGAGGTCTAGCCACAAGTCGTGTATGTAATCACCTTCGATTAAGGTGAGATTAAGATTTGCCATGCTCTGCGCGCCTTCCTTAGTGCGACTCCTCGGGCCGGGACGACTTTCTCGTTTGGGTTCCTCGGGACAAAGCGATTGACATTTGAAGTTCGACCGCAGCGGCTTGTGTGTTGGCTGGGCCCCACTAAAGCGCCCCCTGTCGCCGCATACTCCAGAATTTATAGTCATCATCGGAACACAATAACCGCGCGACCTTAGCGATGATCCGCCCTGCGCATACACACAAGCGCCAATCCCTAACCTCGCCAGTAACCATCCGCTCTCGCCCTCTCGACTCCACTTCATTCCATCGCCGAGGGTCGACATTCATGCACCACCCCTCTCTTCTCCCCCCCCTTCCGCTTTCTCCTTTGCTCACTCCCCCTTTCCCTTCGTTTCCGCGTCATTTTCCTTCGCGCAGTTCCCCGCACGCTCGCGCTAAAAACCTCACGTCCACTTGCCACCGAGGCGTTTCTGAGGTCGAGGCAGCTAAAGAAGTTTTTTAAGGGCAACTCTCATCCACCCCTTTGTCGGCTCCCCTTTCGTGGCTATCGAGCCTTTTCGCTCCTTCCATTCGGAGACACCCTCCGCCTTACACCAAGTGTCCCCTCAGGGGCACCTCCCCCCTGCTCCCTCTCTCCCCCCCCCTCCAAGCTCCCATTCTTTCCCCGGGTGCAACTATGGTCTCTACATGTCCTCCTTCGTGTAGTATCCAAGCTACATGCGTTTTAAGTCACGCTCTGAACCCTTTACCGCAGAATGCGTACAATTCCAGATGTCCCCAGACTGGTCGAGAAATATACGTGTTGCCACAACGCCGAGGTGCCTCTCCGCCCAAACTGAAAATGTCCGAGCCCAAATGAACATTTATCGCAACTATATGCGAAAGTCAGAGTGCGGGGGGGGGGGGGGTCATTTGTGTACCTCCGGGAGGAACATGACGGCAACACTGTCACTTTGATTACCCAAAGTGCTTGGAAACCGAGCTCGGACGATTTGAGACGTTTATTTTTTCACAGCTCCGTAAAAGAATTAAGGTTAACTGAATGCTTTTGAAAGCGTAAGCGGGAAGGATTTCGGTGGTGTCGCTGCAATATGTGCCCTTTCCTATTTAAAATTGAGAAATGCCGCAGTAGCGCTTCTTTTAATTGTTTAGTATCCGGGACAAACAAAGCTCATCGTCGCTTAGAAATGCGGTAAATTGAAAAATGCTTGATGTTGCCCCAACATGAGTCGAATCGTGAAAAAATAAAATTCTTCAATAATGATTCCTGGGCTTTGGTTGTCTGCCTGGTGGGATCCAATAGCAATTGGGATTGATACGAATTAATTGCCGTCAAAGAGGCAAACGGTGCTTCGAGGGTGGTCCAAAAAGTACTCGGCCTCGTACACAGATGGCATTGCTACTGGCATGGTTTTTTCCTCTCATGTTGGCACGACTGTCAGTTGCGGCGCGTGTCGTCAGAAATGGTAAAAACAGAGAATCGTGCGGTGATAAAATTTTTCGGGATAATGCCATTGGAACGTCGCTTGATGAAATGCATTACTATTAAAGGCGATAATATTCGACAATTAAATGTTAATTGAAAGATAAATTTTCATAAATTTGAAGATAAATTATCATGCATAAAATTAATAATTTGAAATGTTTTTCTTCATCATCAGGCCGAGAACTTTTCAGGTTATCGTTGGCCGTCATACCTTTGACAGAAAGCGAAAGAGTTCCATGACCGTATTAACCGGAAGACGGGAATAGCAAATGGCTCATAGGTCCCGCGACGCTCATTTCCTTTGCTCTTCCCTCCAAAGCAATCCAGACCTAGTTCCATTCCCATGAGGTTAAAAGTCACGGGCGCATTGACTTGATGAACCTTCCGCTATTGCTCTCTTCTCTTCGCAACCCATCATTCAGGCCGTTTGTTCACGTCATAGCAGACATATAATCTGTTTGGAGGTGAATTCGTAAGAATAGGGAGCCTAATTAATTTTTTTTCTCCTGCCCAAAAACGCTTCTTTGAAATTTGAGGCAGTCAGAGACATCGTGTATTTACTTTTAATTTAAGGGTTCCATGAGTGTTCGTCCCGGGCTTATCTTTGTTAGCAGAAACGTCGTGTTTTTTATTGTGAAAAATCATGTATACAGGCGTGTTTGTGTGTATATACAGGTATATATATATATATATATATATATATATATATATATATATATATATATATATATATATATATATATATATATATATATATATATATAAGGACCCACACGTGTGAGGGTCCTTTTAAGTGTTACTATTTCTTTTGTGTTCTATTGTGCCGTCCCAATATTATGTATATATATATCGAAAGAATTGATGACCTCTCGCCAGCTTTCCATTCAAGTCAGGTCTCTGATAGCTCTCCCCAGATCAAATCGTATTTCATTTTAATGGAGAAACGAATTGGAATTCAATTTTCGGGTTTCAAATAAATATTTTTATAGCTTCATTCAAAAAAATATTTAACAATGGATTGTTTATATCAAATACACTCAGATTTAGTTAATAAAAATGATTGTTTTTGTGAATAGAAAATATGCGTACATCAGTCCGCAGAGGGGCTTTTTGAGTGTTTTTTAAAGTTGTTAGCGAAGATCTCTTGATTATCCGGTAATTAACCTTTTTTTACTTGCATTCCCTCTCGTGCTTTCTTCTTTCGTCTCGTAATAGCTTAATGAGAACTTCATTATATTGCTCATACACGACTGTTTCGGAACGAATTCCTATTATTTCATCTAGTGCAATTGAACTCGCTGATTAATGTATGCCATTTTTTTATTTTGATACGTTTTATTATCAGGGAGTGGTGTAATTTTTGTACACAATATCCAATAATAATAATAAAAATAATATCTGATGGCAAATACTTAGCCGTGCAAAATTATCAGCCGCGAAAAATAAATGGAATAAAACATAGATTGGACATGATTGAGACATAGTTTGAGTGATTGAAACAAGTATCCACTGGTGATTTGATTTTTGGTTCGAGTAATTGAAACATACCTGTAATTCGAGTGATTTATATGTGATTCACGGTCGTTGCGTATATCTTTAACTCCTGCTTTATCATTGAAAAATTATCCTCGCATCACTTACATGTCTCAGGTGTGCACCGGAAATCTATTTGCCACTTAAAACTTCCTCTCGCATTCCCCTCTGCAAAAGGGCATCCCGTGCATTGCGTGACGTAGGGCAGGAAGCAGCAATAAATATTTACGCCAAGTTGGCAACCGTTTCCATGTCGTTCTCAATTCCCACTTCTCTGATGAGGCAACTTCTCTTTCCTATTTTTTTTCAACCGACCATTTCCTGCTCGCCTGAACCCTAGGAATACTCAAGCGAGGGTGCCCAGAACGACTGCTGGATCTGAAAAACAATTCCCGGCTATTGCCAATGAGAGAACGAAGATCCCATCACAAGAAGAAATACATTTTCGGATATTAATGTGATTCGAAGCGTTTGCCAGATTATCTCGGCTGATCAATTATCTCACAATTACGACGCTTCAACCATTGCTTTTCAATGTCATCGCGGAGGGTGTCCTCTCCCATTGAATCATTTGCTTTCGTTTCGTTTATATTTTGCAGAGGACTTCTGACGAATGTCCATAGGTACCGTCCACTGATGAAAATCGAATGGCGCCAGTTTAACTAGAGTTTCGACTAATTCAAATGAACTGCGGAAGATGCCGCGACAGTAACTTTCAACGGAGTCATCTGCTAATGCGTATTATTTCGATGCAACAATTTTCAAAGTGCAAAAATCATTCGCGTTGACTGGGATTCGAACCCGGTTCCCTCGATGTCCGATCGTCTGCTGCGGCCAGTTAAGCAACCGAGGCGTTCGCTTACGCACCGAAATTTTGTTCATCAGGTTACTTTTTTCACCGATTGCGTTGAATTATTTTATTAGTTCTTCATTTAATTTCTTTAGTTAGTTATTTTAGCCAGTTCCTTTCCCGGTACAGGGAAAGGAACTGGCCCCCCTACCCGGATGTGTGGATTTCACGAGCCGTATAGGGCTTAGTACTGGGTGAACTCTACCATCACCTACCAAACCGACCTTCGGGTTGATTACTGTGTTTATGGTTATATATATATATATATATTTGTATAAATAAATAAATATATATATATATAAATTTGTATGAATATATTAATATATGTATATATATATATTTGTATAAATGAATATATATATATATATATATATACTCATATATACAGAAACAGATATAAGGAAAAGGGATAGGAACACATATAAAGGACGAACACAATAGAGGTGGGGAAGGCGGAATCGAACGGATCACAAGAGTAAAAATATTTCCTCAACCGGGACTCGAACACCGGATCTTTCCACTTGCCGGGCGGATGCTCTTAACCACTTGAGCTATCGAGGATAGTCAATTTACCCTGAGATCCGTGGGTCTAATATGTCGCCAAGCGCCCCGATTCTTTCAGCCAAGAGATGGCGTCAGGGGGCAGTTTCACCCACCAAAGGAGAAATAGACAATACACAAGGAAAGGAAAGGACAGTGGGTTAGAATTCATACAACATCATACAGGAAAGGAACAATGCGTTTCGTGGCACGCATAGCCAGAAGAAAGAGATGAGCCACATTGGCCAAATACACATTCAAACACGAAATCCCGCCAAACGGCGAATAAATACTCATATATACAGAAACAGATATAAGGAAAAGGGATAGGAACACATATAAAGGACGAACACAATAGAGGTGGGGAAGGCGGAATCGAACGGATCACAAGAGTAAAAATATTTCCTCAACCGGGACTCGAACACCGGATCTTTCCACTTGCCGGGCGGATGCTCTTAACCACTTGAGCTATCGAGGATAGTCAATTTACCCTGAGATCCGTGGGTCTAATATGTCGCCAAGCGCCCCGATTCTTTCAGCCAAGAGATGGCTGATCACAAGAGTAAAAAATTTCCTGTTTGAATGTGTATTTGGCCAATGTGGCTCATCTCTTTCTTCTGGCTATGCGTGCCACGAAACGCACTGTTCCTTTCCTGTATGATGTTGTATGAATTCTAACCCACTGTCCTTTCCTTTCCTTGTGTATTGTCTATTTCTCCTTTGGTGGGTGAAACTGCCCCCTGACGCCATCTCTTGGCTAAAGAATCGGGGCGCTTGGCGACATATTAGACCCACGGATCTCAGGGTAAATTGACTATCCTCGATAGCTCAAGTGGTTAAGAGCATCCGCCCGGCAAGTGGAAAGATCCGGTGTTCGAGTCCCGGTTGAGGAAATATTTTTACTCTTGTGATCCGTTCGATTCCGCCTTCCCCACCTCTATTGTGTTCGTCCTTTATATGTGTTCCTATCCCTTTTCCTTATATCTGTTTCTGTATATATGAGTATTTATTCGCCGTTTGGCGGGATTTCGTGTTTGAATGTGTATATATATATATATATATATATATATACATATATGCATACTTTTGTTTAGATGGATATATCATTGCTAATAGTCCGATGTAAAAGCCAAAACGTGCTGTTTTCAGTTTAATGCTAAACAGATAACTAATTACAAAAAAATAATAACACGAAATGGAGGAGAATCTTCCGTAAAACGGCGCGATGTAAGGTAAATAAATAGCCTCACCCCTATTGCTTGTTCCAATTTTTGAAACCAACAGTGATTCGTCTCTGAAATTGGATTCTACGGCGAACGGGGCGACAAAAAGGCTTGATTGTACTCATCAAAGGGTTCGAGACCTGTGAACTTCGCATCACCGAAGCAATCGCGCATCAGTGAATGGGGAGTGCGTACGTACGTGAGGTGTGCTCGCGTGTCCCGCGCTCGAGCGAAGCGACTTCCTTGCGGATGCCAGCCGTCGTCTTCCGCTGACATCTATTTTCTCTGTTCACTTCGCCCTCCTCACTCTGGTCGCCCCCGCAACCGCCACCTATCTCCGCCCCCTTCCACCTCTTTCCCCATCCCCCCCCGAGTACGCGCACTCCTTGCTAGCTCGTAAAACGCTCCTCACTCCTGGCGGAGGCGTCAAGAGTTATGCACGTCCTTAGCCGTGGACTTCTCACCCCGTCCCACAATTCTCTCGCCACCCTCGCTCGAGTGGGCGCATACACACATCACTCTCCCTCCCCAATCCCTCTCTCCGCCGCCACAATATAACACCCCTTGTGTGGTGCGGGCATGGGGGAGGGAAAACAACCTATTCGCCCCTTCCCCCTCCCCCCACACCAATTTCTCCTCTCTTTCTCTCTCTTATCCCTTTCGGCACGAGCAGATGTGCACTGGTCGCACCCTTTTTTCCTTCCACACCCCTCTCTCCCGCGGCCTCTCCGTCTTTTGCTTTTTTACTCCCCCCCCCCGGTCTCCCTCTCCTCCCCTGCGCCACCTCCTCCTCTCCTTCCTCTCCGTCCCGTCCTTGAGTCGGGCCAAAGGACGAAACCGCCTCATCCCTTTCCCTCCCTGCGCGGCAAACGCATTGGCTGCAATTGGAGCAACCCGTGCCCCCCCCCCTGACACCCCATTCGCCTCCGCACTCTTGCCCAGTTCCATCTTCCCTTGCCTCTTTCCGTTGCCGCACCGCACCTTGGTCCTGAGCCGCGACCCATGTCCCATGCGGCCGTGCGCAGTTGTCTGAGATTCTTGGGCCGCGTGCGTTATTTCGTCTCCGCGAATTTCGGTTTGTGGGGAGAGGTGTGCGCCGCTTCGCCGTCGTTTGTTTTTATTTCGCTCGATGTGACCAAGGGGTCACGCACTTGACCGCGCGCTTTCGACAGCTCTCTTGCGCCGTCCGAATGACCTGGGGTGGAGGAGACATCTATGCCCTCACGTCGGGTTATGTTAACAAAAGATCAATCAAACACTCCCTCCACCACACCCTCCCCCTCTCTTGTCCGCCTCCCCCACCCCAATTCTTAGTGCACGGTACGTAGGTAACTCTTTGGAATCTTTGGTGCTGCTACTTAGCGTTCTCTCGTATGTGTGCTTTAAGGTGCTGGCGATTGTGAGCGGAACTGCAACGTTCCTTTGCTCGACTATTTAAATGGATAAATGATGAGATGAATAATATATCAAATGTTCAATCTCCTTGAGTAGTCATTCAGACTGTGTCCTACGTTAAATAAATAATTGATTGTGCTCGTTCAAATAAAGCTTAAACACCTGAAATTTCTTTCTTACTTGGGTTAAAATACTATTTATTGCATTCCTAGTTTTAGGCTGGACAATTAGGTCATGCATTTTTATTATCAACCATATATTTTTAAGACAAAAAATTTTGATTTTTCGAAAAACTTTCGTACCTACACTCTGGTTGCAAGTGGCATTTCAGGTTACTTTTCAAATTAACGCCTGGAAAAAACGCCGGCAGGAGTTAGTGTAATCGTTATTGGCAAATGCGAGGAGTCGATGTCTTTTCCTTTGGAGTGAGAACGGGAGTTGCATTATTTTAACCTCCTGAATGGCCCCCATTCGCTCGGGTTGCTCGCAAAAAAATATCGGGTGGCAAAAAATATCGTTGCACGAGGGAACAATAGCCAACTGCTCAATCAGCCTGATAACGGCTTTCCGACGACCAGGTTCAAATCCATTCCCTTTCCACTGTGAATCGAGATTAGTACGGCATTACACGCAGATTTTTTCCCCGATCGCCAATTAATCATGCGCCTTTCTCCCTGCGACCATTCTCCCCCCCCCAAACTGGTGCCGTTCCGCACCCACCCTCCCTCCTCATTTGCTCTCTTCGCTTTCCTATTCAAGAGGCCATCTCTTCCTTACACACACACACACTCTCTCTCTCTCGAGGTTATATTGGCCGGCGAAAGAGTATAATTGCATTCCATTCCAAATCCCTTCGCAAGATTTCTTTCTAACTATTTCGACTTCGATACCTCGGCCATCGAGGAGTTCGGTCTTCCCCCCCCCCTTTCTTACTTGGCCACGACCCAAGTGTCTCCCCCTTTCAACAACCACCTCCACTCCTGGAGAGGTTGAGCGGGGACCCCCCCCTCTCCAATCCTTAGTCACCCCGTGCACCTGAGACTTTTCACTCCCTTCAACGATCCACTCGCTCCGTTTCCACTTAACCTATTCCTTTTTTTTTATTTGCATTAAATGAAAACATTTCTTGCATCTATTTCCTTCTTTCCCATGTTATGGTCTCCTTTTGTAAACCCGCCCAGTTACACACCTCTCATTGGAACTAGAATATTCCTTTCCTCCAGACGAAGGCTCTGGGCCAGACGTGATGGAGAAATCACATTGTTCAATGCTTAAAGTCGATGATTTTCTATCAGTCAGGCGCTCGGTACATCCGTGACTCGTATGGCTTGGTGGCCTTGGGGCCTTTTTACTATTTGGATCATTTAACCAGTTTTCTTCAAGACATCTTGGTCGAAATACTTAAAAATATATCGGAAATTTACGAAACAATATCTCCGTAGCAAATGCAAAGCTACTGTCACTCTGACACTCCTATGGTTATTTCCTTCTCAGTTACCTTTGGTTATGGCCTCCAATAAACCATCATTCATTTGGATATGTCCCTCTTCTTCCATAGACGAATTTTACTGGCGTGACATAAGTTACAGAGAAGGACAAATAACTCGAGTGTGCTGAGTGCTGACACGGTTAGGCAAACCCCAGCACCGCGTTACATCGGTACGTATAGGCGAGACCACATTGAGAGTGAGAGAGAGAGAGACTTTTCCTTGACGATCGATGTAAGGAATCATTTTCTCCTTCGCTCAGTTCGAGATCACAGCCGTGGGAAATAAAAATTACGACAAATTGGCTTCCCGAGTGCTATTAATCATCAATCAACAATTACTCTGATGGGTGGTGAACTAACAATCACTTTACAATACGGCGGCTCGCAGAGCAAGACGTAGATGTAAATGAAAATGGCGTAAACTTCTTTTAGTCGCTCTCTAATCTCCTTAGGCCCATTCATGTTTTCATCAATCTCATTATCACTCCATACCATTGCTTCCGATCTTCCTTTTCCTGCCGGTGCTGTTACGTATCATTCATGTTCCACAATTGGCGTTGCGTTCGTCCTTTGCTATGTTCTGTTCCCATTTAACATCGGAATAATATAGGAATGACCATGGAAGGCCTTCGCATTTCTGTCAGTAGTTTTTCTTCGCCCAATTTTTTTCTCCTAGTGATAACCGCGGCGTATGAGCCAACGTGTATACACGTACCATTTATGCAGGAATGTATACACATACCATGTATGCAGAAATGGATACATGTGCCATGTTTTGTTTTCTATTATAATTTATTAAAAATCCACATGTGCTGAGAAACAGTGTCAGGTGGCACAAGTAATCGCCAAGTTCCAAGTAATCACAGAAGATAATAGGTAAAATCAGTCATTAAAAAAAAGTACACTTAAAGGAAACTTCCAAACACAAATCTCTTTCGCAAAGCAAGGAAATCCCCATCTCATTAAAATCAATCAATCAGCAAGAAAAATAAAGATAAATTTAAAAAAAATTAAGCTGCTGCATATAATTTTACACCAAACACCAATCAAATTATTACTTATATTCCTTACATCTTTTCTTTAAAGTATGAACTCTGTTAGGAAAGGGCTCGAATAGTTTTGCAGGTAAGGTGTTCCAATCAACAATTGTTTTATTTAGAAAATAAAATTTTTTTATTCGTCCTTAGTGCCCGGCATTTTACCTTGAATTTTTGGTCATTTTTTTCCTATAAAATTTGGGCTTCTAATGGAGTGTTGAAGCTGAAACTCATTCTAATGGAATGATGAAGCGCAATCCTATGAACGTGGATATATTCTTGTTCGCGCCATTCTCGAGATTAAGGTCCAGGTCCATGATTTAAAATCTTTGCCATAGGTTCTATTAATTAGCAGATGAAAATTGGCTGCTTTCAAAAATGTTGCATAGATTTATCAACGCGTGCTTTCGTGTCGTGAGCGATCGATCAAGCGTGCGTGATGAACATTCATGAAATACAGGGCTGTATGACTTTTCCTATCTCAAAATTTGATTCATTTATGGGACCTTTTGCTCTCATTTTGCACACGTTATATAACTTCACTGCCTGAAGTTATTCTGTTAAATGAGTTTGAAGCCGATTGGCGGGTCCTTTCTGTCCATTCGCACGTGCTCGCTGTACGCTATGTGAATTCAGATGGTGAGTTAGAATGCCTTTTTTGCAAATCGAAGTATCGCCAAGTAATTCAATGGATGCGGTGAGTATTCTAGATGTTCGACGTGTATTTCAGTTTGGCATGCAAAACGAAGTTCCCACGGTCGGTGTAAAATTGTGAGAGCTGTTGGGGACCCAACACCCCTTTAAAAGGCTCGTCTATGAATGAAATCAATGAGAGTGTACATTGCTAGGCAGCAACGTATGATAGGGAAGAAGTAAGCGTCGAAATTCGCTTTTTTATGCATGGTTGTTTGTGATAAAATCGCCGTTCGTTCTCATAGGTTTCAAATACACTTACCTGCGTTGGGGAAATACAGTCGATGGCACAAGTCTTTGCGGTGTCAGTAGCACAATGTGCACTTTTTGCGAGAAATTCAGTCGTCTATTTATTGAAGTGCTAATTAGGCCATATGAATGTTACATAGTGTTTTTTTTTTCTATTTTCCCCCAAATATGATATGTTTATGGTTTGTTGTCGATACCATTTTTTAATCATTTTACCTGTCGGCCCAAGTGCTTTTCCGGAAGGAGAGCGAAATCTTTCATGAGTCGAATTTCATTTTGCTTAGTTTGTGCTTTTGAAAGCGTTTGGGGTTGTCCTTTATTCATAATTTCTATTTCCATGGCATCTGCGGTATGGATTTGGTGGCGCAAACTAACACGCGCACGCCGAGGGGATGAATAAATGACGAGGCCTTCGTACTTTGAGCGGAGGTTCCAAGCCCACTCCCCCATTTAAATATTAATGGCGAAATAACATATTTCTACTTCCCCTCGCTCGATCCGCGACCCCTCCCATCCCCCCCCCCGCAATCCCCTCGCGGCTCCTCTTATGCGTAAACTGGTGGCGGCGGGGTAAGGTCCTCGTTTGCCAACCCAGAGGTCGCGGGTTCGATTCCCGCCGAAGTGGTTTTTCCTCCACCAAGGGCTTGGGTGTATGTAATTGTCCAATGATTACATCAACGTTCAAAATTCAACGTAAAGGTCGAAGTGCTGTTTTCGGACTAATGAAAAATAAATAAATATACTTCCCCCCACCCGCGTCTTCGCGCGGGAAGGAGTTCAAACGCCGTGAGGGTTGCAGCCGGGGAAACTCTTGGGAGCGAACCCCTTCCTGCCAGACGGCCTGACCTTCGCCTTTGAAGACTTTTACTGTGCCGCAGCCGTTGGGTAGGATTTTTGGGCTCATCACGCACCCACCGCGCGCACCTGTGCACATGCATAGGGTTGGGGTTCGGTATTTTACCCTCATCCACTCCTCTCGACAAGCGGTCAAAAAAGGAAGGGCCCTGCCACGTCCTTGTTCGACTATCTCCCCTTCGGAATGTGACGCGTATGTTACCGCCCCTTGTTTGCGTCCCGTTCCTCGATCTCCCATCTAGAGGGGCGGCGGCGACGGTGGTGCTTGGGCAGCGGTGCTTCCGTGGGGCTTAACCACGACCTCGTCCGTCGTCGAATCACCCGGGCGGGAGGAACACACATATAATGTATGTATCGGACACATTTTTCGCCGGCAATCTCGTGTCCTTTCGTTTAAACCCTCCAGCTCTCCCTGTTTATTGAGGAGAGAGATTGTAATGAAGTGAAAAGGCCAGAGAGAGGGTTGACTTCAGGGTTTGCTTTGACTCGTGGGGAGTTATTGTCAGAATGAAATATGTTCTCATCACAAAGGGGGTGGGGGAAAATTATTTTGTGTCAAAATGTGTAGTCATCTCCTGCCACACACCCTTATGCAGTAGCTTGCAGGATTCTATGTAGATGTAGTGAGTAAACTTAGGGCACAAATGAATCGGAAAGCGCTGCCGAGGGGCGATAAAGATAGGCATGTCGTTCAGCGGCCACCGAACAAACTCTCGCTTTCATTCTCTTCATCTCTGCCCCGCTTATCTCTTCCCGCGCACTCCTCCTCGCCCCCGCCAATAGAGCCCTCTCCCCGCCCCACCTGCTCCTCCGTCCATATCCAATCGGAGGCAAAACAACCCCCGAAGACTTTCCACATCCTTAAACGAAAACCCTTAATAAAAATCTCCGCCTCTCCTCCCTTTCCCCAAACTGAAAGTCCCAAATCCAAGCCCGGGACCTTCTACCTCCCCTCTTCCCCTTTCCATTTTTTCTTCCCGACCCGCCCCGTAAGAAGACACCCTTTCTACCCCCCGCACACACTCAAGTTTCCCCCCCCCTGATCCCTTTTTCCCTCTCACTAGGACACAAAAAATATCCACGGGAGCCTGAACAAAAACCCGGCCGCCGTTCGTGTGGGGAAAGGCTTTCGCCCACCTCCATTTCCCCCGTCGACGCGTCGGTCGTGGAGGATGCTGGGAGAGAAACCTTGCCCCCCCCCTATACGACCGACCCATCCTAAACTTGTTTTGATTGCACTCCTTTGGTGACGGGCCCCCGTGTGTCTCAGTAATTTCCTGCGTCATTTAATGCCATGGGCACGGCATTTTTTTTCTCTAGCCTACAAATGGAGGCGACACCAATTGAAGTCTTTGTGAGAGTAATTTTACGCTCGGCGCGTCGCTTGCTTCGGACGCGACCACGTTCATTCCGCGCAGTGCAGTTGCCTCAAAAACGTTATTGCATTGTTTTCTTCGGGCAGCAGAAAGGTTTTACAGTCTATCGAAGGGACATCCCCCTCCCCTCTGATCGCTCTCCAATGCGCGTTACGATCTGGTCTTCAATGTGCTCGCAGTCACGTCGCATTTCGCCCAAATTCCTCGTAGATTTTGATTTCAACCCGCTAAACTACGTCATGCCCTGCCCTCTATTGGTATTGGTACAGATTGCTTGTATTCTTCATTTTTTAATTATATTTTTTATTTGTTCCCATCGTTGAACCACGCCGATCAGGAGATGCGTGACCACGTCATTTAGCGTGAAGTCTTGCTGATCGCGTCGTCCCCAATTATAAAATTGCCAGCCATTTTATTTAACTGTGTGCGCTTATGATATCGTCATTTGTGGAGAGATATCTTAGGAATGAGGCCCTAAGACTCGAGGTGACCTCATCGAAGATATATTTTGTGTCACGAATGTGTTCTTCTGCCTAATCTAGGAACTGGTCATTAATATGTTTATCAGTGACTAAATCCAATCCTCCTTCTCAAAATAGATCGTATCTCTAGACTAGAAGGAATAGATTTAAACAAAGCGGACCATGTGAAACATTTGATTTCCACCGTTAGAATCGAATCAAACAGGTGGAAAACACTTCAATGACTGGAGGAGGAAAAAATTGCTTTCGCCGATGAAATATTGAGGAATGAGGAAGCCTGGGATGCGTGTCATATCGATCACATGCGTTGGAGTGATCGACTATAGAAACCAAGGCAGAAGTGTATATTTTTCAGATTGAAAACGAACAAATACAAATTTCTTTGATGTCATTCACTCGATAAAGGAATGTTATAGGTACCCAAAGAAAACCCAAAAGGAAAAAAAGCATTTATAGTCGGTGCGAACATATAATGATGAATTTGAAGGATTAAGTATAACCCAAACTTTTGTGTGAGTTGTTCGACAGTTAAACTTCAATAGAGGGAGTTTTGGGAACTAACCGGTATAGGGACTCATCCCTCCGCGTACTTAGTTCATAGTCACAAGAATCGTAAAAAATGATATTATATTAATATAAACTTGTGCATACAGACATTGTCAAGAGGCACACAAGTCCCTAGAATCGCAATCAATTTAACCTAGAACGATAGCAAGATCGATCATTGAGAAAATCCATCATTCAACAATCGTTAAAAAAATTTAAAAAAATGCAAAGTTAGTCATGGAAAATGTAAATTACCATCACGCATGGGCGTCTCACATATGCGTCATCAATCGATATTTTATAAGCGTGGTTGAATTCAAAAGACGGAATCCCTTCTATTGCTTCATCTGAAGGTTTTACGATTAAATCGTAAATTACCGTCGGGGGCTGTTTTAGTGGCTAATCTACTCCTGTTCGGCCCGGCCTTCTCTCTCTCCTTTGGGGAGCGTTTGCAGATGCAGCAGCGCGCGTCCGTATAACTCAAGGCGATGAAGCCCGTGCACATTTTCAATAGACAAATCAACTTTGGCGAAGGGTATTTCATTTAGTAGAGATGATCATAGCGATAAGCGCGAATCGTCTTGCGTCTGAAAAACGCAGGCGCGGGCGGTGCTCGTGTGTGCCTCCCACATCGGCGTCTCGCCTCCTTGGGACTTCGGGCGTTCGACGTGGACATAGGTTCACCCCTTATAATGAGGCATGGAGTCAGGGAAGGCTCTCTCGTTAAAAAGTACGGCTTTATGTCCTCCTTGGGGGAATCAAGAAAATTTAACTTCTGACAGTCGGGGAGGAGGAGTTATTTGGCATGGAGAGGCATTGCGTCTCCGGGCTCCTTAACGAGGCGTCGTCACGCGTCAGTTTGAAGGTGGTGGGAGACTCCCTGATGGAATATGGGGGGGGGGGAGGGGGAGGAGAGGGAGATCGTGCGTGGAAGTTCGATAGAGCTATTTGCTAACGAGGAAAGCGACGAGTATATTCTTGCCAACGCATATTTTTGCCATTCGCTCACCAGAAAACTTTCCCATGGCTCCAGAAATCGAGTCGATGATTCCATGCAAGCCGTGGAAGACCCTTCCGAGGATTCACGATGTAAACATCGTTTAAGGTCCAAGTTCCGTGAAATTAATTTATGTTTGGCAGAGCCTTTAATTAAATTCTAAGAACCATTGGCTTCGCCATAAGGGCAAAGTGGCTTGAATCCGCATGGGAAGAAGCCCTTAAGGGAGTTATTTATACTGCCTCGGGGTTATTTATATAAATACTTTGAGCCATATTCGTTTTAGATTGCTTTCAAAGCTTATTTCGGATTTAGTTTCAGTGGTCGCTTGCGTGTGGCGTATTCCTAGAAAGCATTAACATTTACCGAGTACACATAATAGGGCGTTATTAATTCACCATCATGGTTCGACCAAAGTGAAATTTTTCACTCGCTGAAATTTCGTGACACAAGCCATCCTGCCAATCCGCTGAATCTTGTCTCTATCAATAAAAAAATCCAATCCCTGCCTCTGGCGTTTGGATTAATACTCGTATGTACCAAATAATGCATCAATTTCCAGCGGTGCATATTCTCCCGTGTAATATCCCAGTTGCACAATAGGTGTCAGTTTCGGCGCTGCACACTCAATTATATTATCCCGGGAATCGTAAACGCCGCGCCCGCGACTTCTCGCTCTACACACCTGCGCAAAAATGTATTTTTTTCCTCGTGTAATCAGGAAGAACCATCTCTTGCGCCGCGCCACAGAGGATTGATCCACCAACCTCCAGCCGCCCCTGGAGTGTCCTTTTGGCACTACGTATTAGTCCAGCCGAGCGCGGCGAGTTTCATTTGGAGCGCTGCCGAAAGAGCGGTAAATTTTCTCCGCTTGCCGCCTGACCAGCGTGTCTATAACAGCTTCGTACCTCCCCCCGGTCACTTTATTACGTCCTAGTTACGTAGGTGCAAAGTCATTTAGGCAGGAGATGGGTGCGGCAACGCTTCCATCCGCTCGTCTCCTCTCATCCCTCCCGTAGCGCTGCTCGATAAGGAAAGTGTTACCACCGATCGCACTAACTTTCGTCCCGAGGACGCCCGCGCCGAGGGGTGGAGATTGGGAGGGGGTGAGAATTCTCGGAATCCAAGGGGACGGGGAGGGGCTAGAGGTGTGTTGAAGGGGGGGGAGGGGTCCTCTCCACCCTGGGAGATCCAAAATGTGGGCTCTCTCTCTTCCCACTTCCCCCCTCCCCAACCACGTGCGAGAGGGGAGTCTTTCCCTCCTTGAAGATTTATCGCCGAAGACGGCGAGGAGCAAGTTCCATCGACGCCCCGTGAGATATACGAGGCAGGAGGAAAGGTGAGAGGGAGGGAGGGAGAGGAGGTAGTTATGTTGCGGGCGGGCATGAAGGTGGATATACGAGTAGTACTGTTCATTCGTTTACTCTTGAGGACGCGAAGGGAGTCTCCGCCGTCCCTTTCGACTTCCCATCGAGCCCTCGGGTCGTCCACGAAGCCGGGTCTTCATGAGAGTGGCGGGTTGCCACGTCTGCAACCCAATTGACGGTGTTATTTGCGCAATTTCATCCGCCTATCGTAATTTAAAAGAGGATTCAACGCCAGAAAAGGTTATTAATGCCATTATCGCACGTATTCACAAGAAGAGTGCGTAATTAACCACAAATGGTATGCAGAACAAATGCAGAAACGACCCGCCGATAATACGGACCTCTTTAATTATACTGATTTGTTAAAACAGGAGAAAAATGGAAATAAATGATCTCACCGGTTATAATTATGATCGATGCATGCATTAATGAAACGGATCCTAGTAAATGACGAGTGAAAACATTTTAATGCCGTGATAATTAAATTCAATCTTTTTATGAAATCATCTTGAAGGTTTGGCACCCTAAACCATTAATTGTTTTGCGAGATTGATTTTAAAAGGTAACTTCTGATGATAAGGAGATGTATTTACCGTGATCCATGTTAAGAAAGCATGTTCACGTTTCATTTTGAAATATTTTCATCGAATCTCCGTAATTGTTGAGTATCATAGCAGAAAATGGACTTCGTTTAGGAAACTGCTCTATTTGTTAGATCTGCCACCAAACTCGGGAATTTTAAATCGCCCTCAAATGCAGTGTAAGTATATGTAGCTCTATTATAGGCGGTGAAAGTCTACTCAGGATTATCTGGTATGCTCTATGGATAAGGCTCTCTCATATGTGGCTTGGGAATAATATTCGATTAGGAATCATTTGAATGCTTTTCCGCTAAGCCGTTAGTGGCAAACTACATTAGTGCAGAGGGTATCCTGCAAGTCGCGAATAAATGGCCCCGAGCGCTTGAATGTTGCAGCTGCGCCAAGAATTAAACGCTGTCGTGTGAGCGGCTTGACCAGGATGGAAATTAGACTTCCTAATATTCAATGTTTCCTCAATTTCCAAAACTTCCTAAATTACTCTTGCCATGCCTCTTTTGCGTTATTTCATTTAACCAGCCGTTTGCCAAGCTTATAGATTTAGTAATGATATGGCTCCCGAAAGCACCTAATGTTTAATTTTTTTCAGGAAAAGTAGGAATATCCGAACTTGCTAGAACATTCATAGGACTTACATAGGATTTTAAATTCCTCTTTTATTTAATTCGGTATTTTCCCTCGAGTATAATCCGCGTCCTTGGGATTTGATCTTTTTCGCCTATTTTTGCTTTGCACTAATGACGCAAATAATTTATAATGTTTATTGTTCTCAGTTTTGCGTAAACCTTGGCTTCTCCGTAGATTCAGATAAATAGTTGAGGCGGGAAGTGTGTGTGATGAGGGAAACAATGATAGCTGTATCGAGAAGCCATTTATTTTTGTTTTGTTTTGAATTTAGGTCGATGGTGTACCAAGTATTTAGCTTTTAGCCAGTATCATGGAAATGTTCCGCCGTCGCCTTCAATGTTCGTGCTGTTGTTAAATGATGAAAAGCAGGCTTTGTTTGTATGTGTTAGCAATGCGAGATGAATCGATATTTTTCTGGGTCGATTTTCGGGAGGGATGCTGGATGATATGGGTTGGATGGTCATAGTTACGTAATATGGCCATTTTAATATACCACTGGAAAATTACGTGTGTGCCTATAAGTGATGAAAAATAACAGAACAAACCGTTCGGTGCACTTTCCTCTCGAGAGAATCTTCACGTTGGTGGTGCCATCGTATCCTGAAGAGTCACTCACATCTTGTGCGCTCAGCTTTTACTTGAAGGATAAACACTTTCTTCATAAATAAGATGATCGTGCTATTTTCATCTTCCTTGGTTTTTGCCGAAACGAATTCGTTCGTGTTCTCCATGATGCCTCGGCTCTAAATCACTAGTTACCGCTGTCCTTTTTTGCTCCCGCATTGCCCATATTCCATATATCCGAAACGAGATACTGCTCTGTGCACAGGCGTCTAATCGGGTGTCGAAGGTGTTTTTTTGCCTGTTCTCCGTAATCCCGAGCCGTAATTCCAGAAGCAGTCGGCTTTAGCCGCGCCACTTTATCCGCCAGTTATTCTCCGCTCGGATTATGTAATGCTTTTCGTCCCATTGCAGTAAACAATGCCTAAAATGTGTTATAGTTCGCTGTTTTGTGCAAAAAATAGTTAAGCTATAATAAGCTGAACGAAATAAAAAAAGGCCAAAGTTTTCGAGCTCCCGGCAATTAAAGTATTTCAGCATCACCCTGACCATTTCCGCATTTTTTTCTTGTTTTAATTATTTTTTAAATAATTTCTCACGTTTAATATTTTTTACGGCTTAATTTGATCTCATTCTAAAAGACCACTCGCAGTGGCAATGAGAAAGAGCGCTCTGTGCTCGGATTAATCTAAGCGTGCCCATCTAAATGAAAATTCGACAAAAATGAAATAACCCGTATTGCAGTCGTCGTTGCAGATGCAAAAGATTATTTTCAGTTAGTTGGGCAAACGGATGTACGTAACATGTTGGGCACGCCTCTGTGCAATGAGGAATTATTGCTACAATGGCGCTCATGCCATCAGTATGCACCACGCCTCAGGATAGTTAACAAATGATTAAGTGTGAACATTTTATAATTTAATTTTCAGAATTAAAATTTTTAGCAAACGTCAACAATATTAATCTACTTAGTTTTTATCGCATGTGGAGTTTTGTGTGAATTAGGAGATAATTTCCAATCGTGATATCCCGCGTGACGACATTTTGCGCACGCCTGGAGTGTAACGCTTAAAATTTAATGTTTTTTGCGCGAGTGGGCGGACATAAGAGGCCAGTTTGCGGGAGGCTAGCCGTGTCCACCGCTTTTGATTGCTATTTCAGCATTAATTACTAAAGGAGGCAGAGGTCTTCAGGGTGTGAGGGAGAACTGCCGCGTGTGGGACTGTCATTTTTCACGCTCTTGGCCACGGCGGTTTGGGACAACTCCCCCCCCCCCCTCCCACTCCCTCAATAGCCGGCGTAGGACACCAGGGAGGTTTTTCCAGTGGTCATCCTTCAACTCGCCTCCCTCAGTCTGGAAGGCTGGAATGATTCGCACGAGGAAAGCGTTCGTCCATCCGCCATGCCAAGGCCTCCTTGTTTGAGGAATTCTCCAGCATCGTGCGAAAACATTCTCCCAAAACTTTCCCCTTTCGACTAAATACCCAAATGACTTCTAATTAGTTTGTGAAGTAAGTAACAATCTAGTTTGTATCTAAAATAATTAAATAAATTTTCTTCGGTGATTCACGAGATGAGTAACTCTGCTGGTGCCTTTAATTCGCGAGGACTTCAGTTTTCCGTTTACATTGAAACAGAGGATAAAGGCGTGCATGGGATCAATGAAAAGAGCTGCAATCGCCCCAGCCCGGTTAATCGGCTCTCCCTCTCGGAATAATAGCGCCCCTCTCTCTCCCTCCCCTCCCTCTCTTCGCAACTGCAGAGTCCAAGGTACTCGCGCGCGGCCCCCGCCCCACCTCTCCGCTGAGGCGCGGGGGCCGTCCCGAGTCAAATCGAAATTCCTCGATGTTTGGCAGAGTGAGGGGCGGTAGAATTGGCGGCGCCCGGCGTTGCTCTTCGGTGATTCTCGCCTGCCCCTCCCCCGACCGGCCCTCGTTCGCCTGCCCCACCTTTTCATTACCCCCACCCACCCACCCCTTTTGCAGAGCGTGCGTACACGGGGACTCCGTCGGGACGGCGAAAAAATAACATATCGCCGCCGAAGCTCCGTCGGATTCATTAAGCTCTCACCGTCTCTCTTTATCTTTTTGCATGGCAGAGTGCACTTTTGAAATTAGCAGCTGGAAACTATCGCGGATAAAATTTCGCTTTAGTGTAATGTTTAATTACTTGCTTTTTTTTAAATGTTCGTTCGTGGACCTAATATCTTTTTATCTTTTTTTTCCAGGTGAGCCTTTTTTGCAGCCCCTTTCGGATCTGTCGCAAAGTAGCATCAAGTATGCCAAATGTTTTCTCATAAAAGGTACGTGAAGTGTATCTCTGTCTGGCCTTGTTGCGTTGAAATTAAAACGATGTTAATTTGTGCAAGAAACCAATTTTACAATCGATCTGTTAATCCATTTCTCGTTGTTAACATATCGTTTTCTGTCGGATGAGTTGTAGAAAGAGGGCGTTTTTTTGCAACCGAGTTTCTAGCCATCAAAAATAATAAAATGTTGGGAAAATTTCTGACATGGTTTCATCCCCGACGTTTTATTTATTGTCATATTTCCTGCTGTGAGTCTTCGACTCCCCCATGGAAGTCTAGATAACTTAACTTGAGGGACCTCTACTATTTTTTCGCTGTTAATTTTTCCATGGGTTTTTGTTAAATAATGCTATTACGTAGCATGAAAATTATTTATGATTCTTTCGTCGGATGGTTGGTTAAAAAGATATGGCTCGTTAAAGTAAAGTAATATTACAGTGAAGGAATACCTATTGGAATTCCCGGCGTTCCAATGTTGGTAAAAAATCAATTGCGATTATGTGACTATAACGAGTTTGCAACAAAGGCGTGGGAAAGTTATTCATTGTTATTATAAAATATCATTTGAGCACTCTTAATGATTTCTTTCGTCTCTTTGGCTGCATGCTGGGAGTTTGGTTTCATTTCCTCTCTCGTAATGTGGGAGTCCAAGATGGTGTATTTCCCTGTACTTCCACCATTTGGTGCAATGCTAGTGATTTACACTGTATTTAATGACTTGGGGAACGAGGCTTATTTTGTATTTTTATTTCTTATCTTTTTTATGCAGCGGTACGTTCAAGGTGTTTCTCTGCAGTCATCTGCAGGTTTGTTGATTATTGAAATTGCTGGGCCGCGAAAAGAGTACCGTTGCTCGAGTTATCACTTTGATAGGATATTTTCCGCGTAGCAATGAAGGGTGTTAGTTAGCAAAAGAAGGTGTTAGTCCCCCTTGGGTAGATCGTAAAAAATAAAGCAATGTCCCTATTAGACCTTCTTTACCGCTTCACAGAAATTAAAGATCCAATGGCACTCCATCCGTACTTCTCTACAATTGTCCTCCCCATAGAATCATATTGCTCCCCCATTTGGTCCACCTCATCCCCAACTAATCTCAAATCCCTCGATTGCATCTCTCACTTCTTTTCCAAAATAGTCAAACGCCGAGTCCCACATTTCCGCTACATATCCTCAAATGCTGTTCTGTCTTCTTTATCCATTTCTACTCCCCAAAACCGCAGCCCTAGGGCTGATTTAAAACTCCCCCACAGCACCCTAAACTCGACTATTGATTTGCCCTGAACAGCTCTGCCCTGAACTTTTCAACCTCATGATACCAACTCGATCCACCCGCTCCCACTCCCTACTCCATCTCTGCCTATTCCTAGAATATCTCTCATTAAGCGCTCACCTTTACTATTTCGCCTCTCCTCCCTTCTAAATTCACTCCCTCACACTCTCCATCCTATTTATTTATCATGCAACAATTTCACCACCCAAGCTTTATCCCACCTTTCAGCAAATCAAATTTTTCCCCGGTCCATGCTCCGTTCTCGTTGTTTATTATTATGCTGTTATTGTATTTTGCCCTATTTCATGTTTGTTATATTTTCACTGTAAATTGGCGCTACTCCTGTGTGTGAATAATGTTTTAAAATAAATAAATAAAATCACCTAGAGGACAACGGAGCACTGCTCGCAAGTTAACCGAATATAAAGGGTGTTCGTATGCATACAGCAGTAATTTTGCAACTAAACGTACAAAGTGGGAAAATACACAATCCAAGATTTACCGTTGTGGTTGCGATACCAGAAATTTCACTCTTGCTTTCCCCTGCATGGATGCCTTTGCTGAATTCTCCAAAATTATTATTTTCGGTCAATTCCGCTGAAGAAGAATCATGACGTCAATTCACCGAATCCGAATCAAATTCCTTTTGGACCCTGTGAAGGTGTTAGTCGATGGATTTAAAACTGATGTTAAAATATACTTTTTATGTGATATTTTAATAAACTGAATCTGTAAGTTGAAGATTTGATCAAATTACTAGATTACCATCTTCTTACCAGATTGTTAGAAATAAATACTTAGGTAGTATATGGCAGACGGGTTTCGTCGATTCGTCGACGAAACCCGTCTGAATCGTCTGAAACCCGTCGACGAATCGACGTCGATTCAATCGAGGCTTACGTAGTCCATTGTATTTTTGAGATTCGGATGATCTTATTATTTGGGTTTTTTTACACACGAATCGACTTTGTCATTAATGGACGAAATTTTGCCATCGTTCAGCTAAATACCAGGTTTCTATTTAGTCTGTCGAAGAAATTCAATGACCAGAGCTTCGTGAAATCGGCATGGGAAGTGCAAATGGGGAGAATAAATTGGAAAGAGAGAGAGAGACTGCGAACTCTTTTATGGCCGCAGGAATAAAAAAAAAAATCCACACTCATGAAAAAAGGACAAACACGTGCGCGAGGCAAACGGAAAGTCTCTCACCTTTGCAAATCTATCGCCACTCCTCGGAATCGTGTCTTTTTCCTTGAGCCCCTGCCGTATTCCAGGTGATGGTGAATCACGTCCCAGCTTTTCAAATCACTTTTGTTGCAAGCAGCTAGGAAGGATTCACGAAATGACATCACGTTAGGCAAACGTTCACTCCCATTCCGATATTGAGTTTGAAAGTTCCGAGGCCCTGTCTCCGAATTGTCCAGTGCGACGCGTCTTTATTTTTTGCGACGGTCATGAGTACTCTTATCTAATTGGCAAACGCGCGAACGCATAACGACATCTGCTGTCCCCCCTCTCCTGCTCCATTCCCCCCCTTCCTCGCTCCCTCTCTCTCATTTCCTTCCACCTACACCACTGACTCGCCCAGGATCACTCGTCTGTGAGCCTCCGGACGTTTTATTTTCCTGCTGGTTGAAAAGAAATAGGGTGGAGGAGGGTCGGTCGGTGCCCACGCCTTCGACGCGACTCGAAGGCGATTTAGACGGACGAGCGGGGTGTGGCGTGGTCGGGATGTTTTCTTCTCCCCGGGGTGCGGAGGGCGCGGGGGACGGGCGGTTGGCGAGTCGGTGGAGAAAAGGGGAGGAGGGGGGTCGTGGAGGGGAGTGCGGGGGCAGGGGAGACCGTTCCATTTGGAGGCCGTGTGTGAATCGAAGGCATTTCGAATGAAGTCCACGGCTGCGCGTCTCTCGCGTGACTATGAATGATGTCCTCCGCTTTGCTGGTAGGTGGTGGGTGCCCCGGAGGTGGGTTTGATATATTGTGGGAAGGTGGGCTTGGAGAGCCCGGTTGGATGGAAGTGGAGAGGCCCCCAGGGGGGGGGGATGGGGCAGAGACGGCGTATGCCATGTGGGTTTGCTACTTGGGGGACTACTTCTTCCTCCCCCCCCCTCCCCTTCTCGCGCCCACTCGAAACGTGCGTGATGTCCTCCGCGTGCCCGAGAGATGAAATCTCCATGGTAACCGCGGGGCTCGACCGTGTCATATCCCCATTCCCGTGAATCCTCGCGCAGTGTTTTCTGCTTCAGGCACGTGCACTCCAAATGGGTGCAGAAAAACTGCACGAGGGAGACACTAGCTATGCCATACAAACTATGCAGTCAAACGCACGAATCGACCCCAGGCTCGTGCTCTGCGGGACGCAATGATAGTGTTTTTTGTTTTGGAGTTAAAGAGACAGGGAATCGCGTATGTTTGAGTCGCGTGTTTGAAACATGGATGGCGGATGAGAATGAAAAATTTAGATTAAAATTATCAGGATGACAAACAATTTCTTGTTCTGTTTGCGAATTGTGCGAAGGATGGACATTTTAATCTGTCATTTGAGGAGTCTAATACATACCTGCATGTACATTGTCCATTATGAAAGTAATGCGCATGATTTTATTTGTCTGGGAAAAATTAATATATTAATCCTACTTGTACAAACACTTAAAATTCTTCAAAATACTCTCTCCCCCTTTCATCAATAATTGCACTTGTGTGGGCGTGTCTGCCACGCCTGGAAGGTGCCCTGAAACTCCTCAACGGGAATGTCTCTCAGGGAAGTTGTAACATACTTTTGGATGTGTACCACGGTTTCCCAATGCTTTCCTTTCAGCTCTCTCTTCAGTCGGAGAAACCATAAAAGGTCGCACGGAGCCAAGTCGGGACTGTAAGGGGGCTGGGGGACCACCGGGCCAGGAAGTTGGTAACGATGAAGGACGTGTGGCTGGTGGCATTGTCATGGTGGAGCTCCGTGTCTTCGATATCAGCCCAAACGCGCGCGTAACTGTGACCTTGTGTAGGGTGTCAGCAATTTGCTGGATGCTCAATCTACGGTCGGAACGCAAACGATTCACGTTTTCGTCCGATTGAATTCTTTCCAAGCCGAACGCGTTGATGGCGTATCGCTGTTTAAGCGAACGCTCCATCGTACCGTGTTACAAAATCAAAAAATACCGCGGATGCAAGTCTTTCCGCTCGGACTGCTCGGAGCAAACTGACGACCGGCTGCGTCGAAAGGTCAGACCCCCAACCACATTTCCTGACCGATTTTACCGCGCTACCATGGATAGTCGCGTCCCAACAAAACCATGAGCATTACTTTTATAATGGATCATTTATATCTGAATGATCGAATATTCCAATATAATTCGGGTTTTAATTATTTCCTCGGTGAGTTCAACGTGAGTGGCGTTATAATAACACTTGAGGATTCCTTGTCTCTGCCGTGAAGAGATTTTTGAATTTTCATATGGTATTCATACTTGTTTATTGCTTTAAGATAGCTTTGGTTGTTGGTGCGGTAGTGGCGCCGCAGTTTGGACGGCAATTGCGCAATTGTGAGGATTGGCCGTCTCGCTCTCTGCCCCTCCAAACATGAGGTGCACCTCACTTTGGGTGCTCTTATAACGGGGGTGCTACTGATCAATCAACAACCAGCCTAGAGCATAGCACGGTTTATCGTATTGTTATTTTCATATAGTCCTACTTCCCAAATTTGGTCCCTCTTGATTGAAATGCGTCTGCCTTCATCACTTTAAGCGATTTTAGATGATGAAAATCTGAATTAATCCCACCCTATTTTATCGTCCGTATAAAGCATACATGCAAAAATGCGTATTAAATACATGCGAGGTTGACTCCATTAAATGTCACTTCATTACATTCAAGCATTGAATGAAGATGGCTGCATCTTCTTCAAAAAAATTAAAAGAACATCGAAGAGTGACCAAAACATAAATTTGATATCTATCATCTTTTATTTTCGTTTCTCAATATCAAGAATCAATCCTTTCTCCCACTCTTTAGAAAAAATGAAGTGTCATTGACATAATTCCATTGGCTCTGGTGGCACATTGAAGGGAACTCTACATCTTCTAAGGGTAGGGAATTGTCGACTTTGGTCGAACAATCATGGCTGATATTCATAATTTATCAACAGCCAGCTCATTAAACTCGAAATGCCTCTCCTCCCTCCGCGCCCTTCGCCGCACACTGCTCATCACGTTTTCCTCGAACTGTGCATTTTCCGCTGTTATCTCTCCTTAGGACTCGAATTCGTCTGGCTAGTTCGTTATCTTTTGGTTTTATAAATGTGAACCGCGGTGATAACAGCCCCCCCCCCTCTCTCTCTCTCTCTCTCGCTTCCTTACAGCTTCCCGCACCTTTTTATCATTCAAAATATTGTTTAGGGATACCATTTCGGGATTCTGATTGGCAATAACCCACCCGCCACGCTCGCCGTCTGATGGCTATGGTAAAATAAACGATGCGCTGAGAAACAAGGCGGTTACCGTTGCGGAAGTCAGATCCGCATTCATTAAGTCCTCTTCTCTTGTTGCCGCTCTCAAGTGATTACAATGCGCACCTGCGTGATTGCGCCCCGTCTCCCATGGTCCACCCACTCATTATTATTCCTTCTTCGTCGCTCGGCATCGCGTTTCGTCGCGGCTATTCATTCCAAGGGGGGAGGCGCTGGAGATTAAGACCGACACGCAGCCTCCGCGCGGACGGGGGCAGCGAGGGGTGGAGCGCTCTTCGCTTTCAACAAGGTCCCCCTTCCCCCTTCCTCCCCCTTTGACCTGCAAGGTCGGCGGTTGTCCCCGCTTCCTCCTCGAGGGATCCCCTTTCCGTCCAAAGGGGAAGTGGCATGTTCTCTTTCCACCGCTCCCTCCTCCTCCGCGACCCCTGACTCGCGAGAGCGTGCCAAGAAACTGTTACCGCCTCCCGCCCGCCGTGCTCGAGGAACGTGGAACGCCTTTTGTCTTCATCGGTGATGCATTGCGCCCGTGTTCGGGCCCACGGGTGGCTGCCCCAAGTCCCGAAGTCGGGACGGGAGGCGTCCGGGGCCGGTGGTGAGGCATTGGTTCGCGATCCAGAATAGGCACGTGAAGATATTTCAGTTGACGCGACGATAAATCCCGCCTCTCGTGTAGTATGCCGGGGAGAGGGGGTTGTGGGGAATGGGGTGGATGGAAAAGAAAACAAGAGAGGAGCGGATCTCGCGAATGTCTGGAGAGGCGTACGCCGGGGAGATGAGGCATATTATTGCGTGCCTCATTCCGATCTTCTCTCGATTGAGGAAAGTGGCTCCGAGCGAGGAGTAGCCGGCCACGCGTCCCACCAAATCCATTGACGTCTCTTTTTCATCACTCGACTGCCCGTTTCGGGTAGGCATCGTCGTCCTCTCTGGTCGGCTCTGCTGTTTATCTCTCTGTCCCTTCCTCAGTCCCCAAAGTGCTTTGTCTTGCTTGTGACACCCTCCTTTCCACTTGGGGAGCCCAGTCGTGCCCCTTTCATCTCTCTTGTCTTGTATTTATTTCGCCGTTCGTGTTCCATTAAATTTATCGGTGTTCCTTCAGTCTGCACGCAGGTAGGCTAATGTTGGGTCAATCTATCGGAGGGTTTTGTACTAACTGCTTTAAAAATAATTAATAATAATCGATAATACGATCGACGGTTTTGCTGATGTGCTTTTGAGGCAGGTGCGTCGACAAACAGTTTGACATTTAGGCCTATGGGATCCAATCTCGAACCAGGAGAATTTGAATTACAACGACGGTCGTGTTTATTGCAAACGAGGAAAACTGAAGAAGCATGAGAGATTCAGTCATTCGATCATGGTGTCCAACATCCAAACTTGAACGAGAAATTTTTTCTCTTAGAATTTTTTCACCTCTCTTCAGCTATGGAAATTGGTTTCCAATGATGGTGAGAGAATGTATGCTCTGTGGTCGTATTCTCAGTCTAAGAGGGGTTTCTTGTAGTTGCAAGTAGCTAAATATTTTCATCGTCTCTGACCTGATAATTTCTAAATCATCCATGGCGTCGGTAGGTGGCAGGATTCCATGGATAGGAAATGGGAATAAACATTTATTTTCGAGGTTTCTGAGGTCAGTAAAAATGGGTGGGTCATAGTTACCGATAGCATTGATTAAAGCAACGACATTTTTGGAGGGCATGGGAAAATCTCTGCAACCAGATTTTCAAAGGTAGCTGGTTTTAACAGATAAAATAATGTACAGCGGGTCCAACTTGGCATTAAAATGACTGCCATTTCCTCGTAAGAAACAAACCTACTTATTTAGTACTTTTGCATCTCGCTGCCTAGTTTACTTTGTCGCTGTTCTCGCGTGTTGAAATCAGGAAATTTCACTAATCCACTAAGTTTTTTACCGTGGAAGTTTATCAAATACTAAAAAATGTCAAGGATAGCCCCGGCTTTTCCAGAAATTTCTATCTTAGAAATCGTCAAGTGAACATTGAAAATCATTATTTTTTGACGATTGCTACATGTTCTGTTTCTCGAGTGATACGCCCCAATATGTTGTGGGTTACAATTCGCTTACGTCGATAATTCCTTTTCCGCTATCGTTGACTCCCCGGGAATGCCCGGAGCCCGAGCCCCTTTCAATGCCGTTTTTAATAACATTTCCGGAGTGTGTTTGTGCCGGTAAATACCTCGAAGATTAACTCAGGATTCCGTCGCGACACTTCCAAAAATCTCATCCCGGTGCGCGGCGACTCATCCGTGGACTTTTAATCGCCGCCGAGAATTTTTCGGATGGAGGGCCGTGAGGGGTGTCGGCGGGCGGTGGGGCGAGGGCCGGGAAATTGACTGGGAGGGCGGCCGAACTCTATTTTCCTTATTTTGCGAGGTTTCCGCTCCGCAGGGCGGCAGTCAGTCCCCCACCCCCTCCCTCTCTCCCTCTCCATCACCTCTCGTCCCACGGGGCACCCACCCTACCATCCCTCACCGCCTTTCACTCCATCTCCTCCTGCCTTACATCCTCCGCCACGCCTCAACACATTCCCTCTCTATCTCTCTCCTTCTAACCTCTCAAATTTCCCCATCTTCCACGCTCCCGCCACCCCCTATTTCTCATCTCATCCCCCCGCACCGCACCCCCGCCCCCATTCCCATGCATACATCGCACCCCCGACCCCACCTGTCCATTTTCCCCACAGCATCACTCTCGTCTTTTATATTGTATCCTTGGCTCCCTCTCACTCCCTTCTCATTTCCCCCCGAAAAAACCCTTTTTCTGTCTCATTGCGAGAGACGTCGATTTGCGAGCCTTGATATAGGAAATACCTCCATAACTAACTCCGTAATAAATGAGGGGTTAGTGCGAGTAGCGGTATGTTAAAAGGGGTGGGCAACCGGAGACCTCTGAATATGATTTGGCGAAGAGATTTTGCGTTCCAAAAGGTCTTTCGTGACATGCAGTGGGGGACAGTGGCGCTCAATTGTCTCTCATTCGTATGAGGCAGTGGTTGAGATTATAATTGTTATTCGAGAGGTCGCATTTTCGTTTTATGCGAACCCTAGTTTCTCTTTTTTGAGTGAGAATAATTGGTATGATTTACATTGGTTGAAATATGGAAAAAGATTAGGTCGAATGCCTGTAGGCTTCATATTTATGTGTGTAAATATATTCACACGCATATATATATATATATATAACCATAAGCACAGTAATCAACCCGAAGGTCGGTTTGGTAGGTGATGGTAGCGTTCACCCAGTACTAAGCCCGACGGCATGTGAAATTCACACATCAGGGTAGAGGGGCCAGGTCCTTTCCCTGTGCCGGTTATGGTTCATTACTTCTATATCTTCAGAGGAAGACGGATTGTTTCCGTCGAAATATCAAGAAAATACGTGTGAGTGTTCTCTTTTTTTGTGTTTCTATATTATGTTTTACTGTGTATTGTACTATATATATACGAGGGTCATCCGGAAAGTAGTACCCGTTCGTGCCGCATGAAGTGCTGACGACGCGAGTAGCCGCTGGACGAGGTCAGATAGCTTCAGTGGCTTGTCTGCCTTCTCTGAGCCAAGTTGCGTGACGCTAGCATTGCCTGTGTTGTTTCTGTGATTGTTTACAATGTTTAAAAAAATTGAGAACGCCGCCAGTTGTGAAGTGAGGGCAGTGATTAAATTCCTCAATGCAAGAAACGTTCGCCCATGTGATATTCATCGCCAATTAAAGGAGGTGTATGGAGACAATGTAATGGACGAGTCGTCTGTTCGGCGGTGGTGTCGCAACTTCAACATGGGGAGGGGGAACACACACGACGATGAGCGTTCGGAGAGACCGTCTGTCATTACAGACCAACTGGTGAGCTCAGTTGACGAATTCGTGAGGAACGATCGGCGCGTCACAATTGATGACATCTGTGAGCATTTTCCCAATGTTTCTCGAACAATTGTTCATGAAATTGTTAAACACCATCTGCATTATGCAAAAATTTGTGCAAGATGGGTCCCTCGCGTATCTCAATGAGCTGGCGGCGAAGGACTATGCAGCAGGAATACAGAAACTTGTCACACGTTATGACAAATGCCTTAATTTGCTTGGAGATTATGTTGAGAAGTAGTTTAAAGTATCCTCTTTCAAATAAAATTTTTTATGTTTGTTAATATTTACTTTTGTGTCTTTATTTCACGAACGGGTACTACTTTCCGGATGACCCTCGTGTGTGTGTGTATATATATATATATATATATATATATATATATATATAAAATATCTTCGAAATGGAACGCTCATCGGCGACACACAAATATATAAAAACACAGATGTAGATTTTTAGAATATAGAGACACAAAGAAAGGACACTCACAATTTGTTATTTTACGTTTCGACAGCGCGGCTGTCGTCTTCAGAATGGCGTTCTCGGGGAAGAGCGGAGAGGATGTGCGGGGGAGAGGTGGGGGAAGGAGAGGTAAAGGGACCAATAGGAAATGAACAAGGGGGTGGGGGGGGATATGTAGGCAGCCAATTGATGCATTCAGTGGGCTTGGTTCAGCCCGGGCGGTTTGAATGATTGGGCCACCCAGATATGCGCCATCTCGCGGGTTCTCACCTCTATTATACTCGCAGATTTGGGAAGGATTTCAATCACCAAAGATGTCCGGTGGTATATATATATATATATATATATATATATATATATGTTAACATGATGGACTATATATACTTATATACTTGGACGGCACAACAAAACACAAATAAAATAGTAACACTTAAAAGGACACGCGCGCTCGGCTCCCCCGCCCGTTGGGAAGCCGACCGCCCCCGGGGACGGCGGGTGCCTTGTACCGAGTGCCAGGGCACCGCTGGTACAATCCACCCCGACCCTGATTTCACGTAACGCATTCCGCCCCACCACCGTGGAGCGAGGACGCATCCAGAATGGCTGGCCCTCTCTTCTCGAAACTTGTTGAAACTTGACGCATTACATTCACATCTCCTTAACTTAAAATCACTCTAATTTTTTATCGGCATGATCTCTCCTACCTTATTACGATGGATTTCATGATACATTTTATGCATCACTGCTAGAAGGACGTCCTTCCAATGTATGCAAGAGCTTTAATCTGTAATTTAATTGATTTAATGTATCCGTGATTAATTCCCAGCCTAGCTGCTCTAGTATTTTGGATACGCTACTAAGGTTATCATATCAACGTTTTACCAATCTAGCTCCTCTACGCTGCACGCGATCCAATCCGGCAATTAATCCAACTTCGTGAGGATCCCATTAATACTAGCAGCATTTTCTAAATGAGGCCTAACCAACGACTGATGACATCTCTCTTTGATCTTTAAACCACATTTATCCAGTACCCTTCTAATAAATCCTATTTGTGTTAGATTTTTCACATACTCCCCTCATATGTGTTTCCCCAGGGGATATCGTGAGTGAGGGTAATGCCTAGGTATTTAATCGAGTCTACACTTTTTATTTCGGCTTTCCTGAGTACTTATCCGTAGTGGGGTGGGGTGTGCGTGTTGTGGTCTCCAAGTGTTTAAATCGTGTGCGAGTCGTTGAATGAGTGCGTAGGAGGCGTGTGTGAGCATCGTTAAAGTTCAATGCTGCTCATTAATTTAATAGCGTGGTTCGGGATGGTGGTCATGCAGGGTACATACAGGACGACATTAATGCACCGTCGTGCACTGTATGACCAAAGACAGACTTGGTGCGGGTAGAAATGTAAATTCGAATCACAGTTCCGAAGTTTAGGCGCATATGTAAATCTTCAAGCGAATAAATGAGAATCATCCATAATAAAGTGGAAGGTACGAGTGGAATTAAGGAGGAAATCGTAATATTCACTCTTGGCTCGAAAATGTGGTTTCCCATTTGCCGCGCGGCCGTGCAACCAATTACTTCCGAGGGATTCTAGTTTTGCTCGCCTATTCCAATCCAGGGGTCTCGATTTGAGGCGCGACTCATAGCGGAAGTTCCCGACCCCCTTCCGTGCACCATTCTGCCCAATTTCCGTTTCCCTCCGCCTCGCAGGACCGTTTTGATCGTCGAGAGTGACATCATCATCAACTCTCTCATCCGCCGGTTCGGGGGAATGGCGCGTCTCCGTCAACCCCCCCCTCTCATTGTCTTGCGCTCCTTCCATCCCCACTCGCACATATTTTTACACACTTTTCCATTCCCCCGGGATCATCACCGCGTCGGCATTCCTCGCGGAGCAACCAGCCATTCCCGCGGTGAAATCCTCGAAATTCCATTTTCTTGGAGAAATATCCGCTGTCCGTGTGATGGAATTTTACAACTCACCCCGTGCAAGCCGGCGACGCCTTCCACTGTGTTTTCTCATCTCGTACGAAAATCCCGCCTCCCCTCCCCCCCCATACACCCGCTGGAGCAAGACGAGGTTGCTGCAGTTCCCTAGGTGCAGTGATGGAATCGCGCTCTCGGTCCCATTCCTCCGCTGCGTTAATGTCGGGAGTATTTCTGCGGACGAGGTCTCTCATTATACAGCTCGTTTCGCGGGTTTGCGGGGACGCCGGAGTTCACCGCCAAACTTCCGTTTCCGGGAAGATTTTTTCGAAGTTGTCGGGGCGTTAGAGCCCTCGGCAAATTCTGCCCTTAATCTTCAAACCGGCGTGAAGTTCCCAGACTCCGTCGACAATGCCGCCCTCGGATACATTAATGGGTGTTCCTCGAGCAAGGGTCCTCGGGTCACCGTGCTCCGAATCCTCGCGCGGTTACGAAGCCAGGGGTGAAAGTATCGCTGGCCGCACTCAACATCACGCCTCTCGGCGGATCTTCCGACGTGAGCGACGGACGCTTCTCGCCTCGGCCTGCGACAGTCTTCTTGGGCTTGTGCCTCCCGTAGAGCGCCTGGGCCGACGGAAATGGTAATATAGCAAGGAGATATGACAGAAGATTGACTGAACGTGATGTCTCCATAGTCAGCAGCGCTGTCAAAGGACACCAGTGTCACGTGGACAAAAGCCATATTTTACAGTCCAGGCATTGAAACTCAGGCTAGCATTTAGGGTCCAATAAGTGGTCCATACAGGATTTGTATAAAAAGTATCGGGATAAGTTTCGGAGAAATAGATTTACAGGGTTCGTCCGGAAAATAAGTGTACTGAGCTCAGGAAAAAAAATTTATTACACTTTTACATATCTTAAGCTAATATTCCTCAAAATAGGACCCTTGTGAGTCGATACACTTGTTCCAGCGGCGTTCCCATTCCTGGAACGCTCCCGCGAAGGCATCATCGGGAACCTCTCGAAGACACGTCGTCACGGCCTCTTTGACGGCGTCCAAAGTCCCGTATCGCGTTCCTTTCAAACTCCTCTTTATCTTCGGGAACAGAAAGAAGTCCGGTGGTGCCAAGACCGGGCTGTAGGGCGGGTGCGGCAGCGTTGCCACGCCGTGCTTGGCCAAGAAGTCCGACACGACAAGCGCGGTGTGAGACGGCGCATTGTCGTGATGCAGCCGCAAATTTTTCGCATCTGTAATTGCTCCCTAATAATCTCGTGCACTATTGTTTTTGGCACATTACACTGCTCTGCTATCATCCGAACACTAAGACGACGATCAGAGTTCAGTACATCGCGAACTTTTCGCACATTTTCGTCGGTGAGTGTCGTTGATGGGCGTCCAGGCCGTGGTTCGTCGTCGACCTCTTCTCTGCCCTCCACGAACATCTTGTGCCACCGAAAGATCATGTTTCTGGACATGGTTGACTCCCCGTAAGCCTGGTTAATCATACCGACAGTTTCGGTAGACGATTTCCCAAGCTTTACCGCAAATTTGATGGAATAACGCTGCTCCAAAAACTTCGGCATCGCGTTCCGTGACGTGGGTCGAGCGTGGAGGTTCGCGTTAACAGAGCTCCTCACTACACCACAGCTCAGAGCCGACTGCCTTTTTCAGCGTTGCTTGCCAACATACCCCCCTCCAATCGCAGCCCGTCAGAGCGGTGCTGGGCGCACCTGGAGCGGCGGGAAAAAATCAGTACACTTATTTTCCGGACGAACCCTATATTTCGGATATTTTTGTATTTTTTGTTCCCTGCAATTCACCGCCAGAGTGTGTGGCATGGGGTGAATACACACCAGACTAATTTTGACCCGAATATTTTTGTCCTGCCGCGGTCGGAGAAATGTTGCTGCAATGCCTCAAAGTTCTTCAAAGTACATCCCTTGAGCACCAGCACACTTGTTTTCCTCCACTCAAAGGCTCCCTGGTAGGTGGATTTCGGAAGGTCCTTATGGGTACGCGGGCAAGCAACTTTGACGACACACAGGTTCCTAGCAACTAAATCGTTTCCGATACTTTTTATGCAAACCTTGCCAACGTATTCAATGATATGGTCGCTAGCTTAATCGGTTGTTGCCAGTTCCAGCAAATGCAGTGATCGACAACATTTCAGAGAGTGACTCCCAGAGACCAAGCGGTAAATATACAAAATATAAAAAATTAGAGAACCGCTAAGCACAACTTAAATTGCCATGTGTTAGACTGATGAAGAGTCCGAATTGGGCAGTATTAGGAAGATGAGTTAACCAGGGGTGTCCATTATCACCTGTGCTATTCAACGTACATGGGGCGAAATGGTGGAAGAGTCATGGGAAGAACTGGATATACGAATGAAAATCGGTGGGGATTTTATAAAAATCAGTTGTATTTGCGGACGACCAAGCTTTAGTTGGTCTGTCAGCCCTAGGGATTTCAAACTCTGATGAGTGCGGAACTCACACCTTGTCCATGCTCACCAAGAGCTCACGATACCCCAAGGTCAAGGTAAAAGTGTAGTATTTTTGTCGGTGAGAGAGGAAGCTTAAAATATTATCTCTGCCTTAAGTTCAAATAAGGGCGCGTAGTAAATACTTCTCACCGTGAATGTGACGAATCGATGGGAGGAATGATGGCTCGCGTCGAAAAAATATTAAAATAGCTACTCGTAATAAAAGCGTTGTGTTGAGCAATGTTATCCATTGATGTAGCCTCGTATTTCGTTGGTAGGCGAGGCCCCAACGAGAATCTGAGAGAAATTGGCCTTAAAATTGATCAATGTGTCAATATTTTTTGATTATTTAGGGTAGCCAGTCGATCAAGGTAGGTTTTTCATGAATCCACTTCAAAGGAACTGTCGCATGTCCAAGCCCCACCTATCAAAACACCAAGAAAATGCCTGAATTACAATAAATGATCCTTCGGCTGCAATCGCTTCCTTCCTCCTTTCATCCCGTCTAAAATGCGCATTCCCTTCCTGCCGCCATTTCCACATTTTCCAACATTCTCCCCTCTGATCTCATTATTCAACATTCCACTGGTCGTCCACATGCCCCACTTCCACTATTCCTGCCTTGTTCGAATTTCTCGTTCGACGTAATGGCCTATGTGCCCCTCGCCTAATTTCCGATTGCAACGGCGAAGAATTGCACGTACAACACTTTCCAAACCACAGAGTTCAACCCTAGGACTTCCTCGTCTGGTGAGAGCAGGCCTCGCCTAATATTGGGCTCTATTCTGGGGCGTTTCAAATTCTGACTCGACAGGGCAAGAATGCCATTTTCGTTTCCCTGAAAAATCCGGGGCTTGAAAAATTATACAACCCGGATCAAGCTGGTAATATCCAGATTCTTCGTCAGGAATCAAACCTCGCCCGCCAGGAAAGCAGCCCTACCTTCTTCTTATTGGACTTATTGCACGCCCTCCCACACACCAGCCACAAACCCGAGAATAAAATGATGCCTCGTGCTTACAATTGCCCTTCTCCCTATTAGCCCTCCCTTCCTTCCACCCTGCCCTTGTGCCGGCCTACAGGATATGAATCACCTGTGCATGTAAGTTGATATTTGTACACATTTGTGCCTGTCGCGAGCAAAGGCGAAACGTTTTCGTGTGGGTGTGTTAACGAGGAGGCTTGAAGCGAGACTCGCTGCAGGACTAGCCTTCGTCGGATCGGCCCATTCGCCCCGCTCCAGTCCACCATTTCGGGCCGCGCGCGACCCTGGGGTCTCCATCCCGATCCTACCCTCCCGTCTCCCCCTTTCACACACCCCGCCCTTAAGCGACCCCATCGCATTGCGCGTCTTTCTTTTTCCCCTCCTCCCCCCTGATTCCGTCCACGCCCCCCGCTATCTGCCCACCCCGCGGTCGTTTCATTACCTATTCATCCCGGCGCCGTCCCCCTTCGCTCCCGGGAGACCGAATACTTCCCCTTTTAAAGGATAGGCGCCACATCCCGCCTCGCCTAGCGCTCTATATTTTTCGCGGGGACGATTGGAATTTAGAGCCGCATCCATGGTCCATGTTATTTATCGGTCGGCGTTCTCACTCTAGCGCCAAGTCTGATTACGAGGGAGAAAGATGTACAGTCTGCTGAGCACAATAGTGCCGTCGCTCATTTGTTTTCCGTTTCATTTCCTCGGGTCACGTTCGAGAGCGTCTGTGAACCCCTTGTGTGGGACGCAAGGGGTCGTGGGCAGAGTTTCTACCCGCGATTTAAAAATATTCCTGTGCTCTTACTGCTACATAAAATTTACAACGAATATCAAAAGTCATCTAATGCGATGGACTTTACGAAATAAATAATACATATTATAATCTTTGACTTAATGTGATTTCATTGAATTTTGCGGTAGCTACTGCGGTAACTCCAACTTATCACTCGTCTCTCTGAACAAATAAGTGAAGTTACGACGTTTCCCCGCACGCATGAAGCGAACTGGACCGTTGGCCATTTAATTAAGGCTTTTCACGACATATTTCTTTAATAACTCGCGGATTGGCAAGTTGGTAGCATAAGAGATAAGGTGACTGTTGGTGCAAATTCATGAACTTGGAATCATAATCGATCGTATGTTTGAAATGAGCTATCACCTAATTCACCAAAACCACCTCTTCTTCGTTATCTTCAATTACTTGCTTCTCGTAGTTCATCCTTTGCTTACGTCTTCAACTCTTCCCCTTCGAATTTCTTTCAATTGTGATCTTTAGTTTTTATGTTTTGTGGAATTATTCTGATTGTGTCTGCGAAATTTCCCAATGCTTTGATGTTGATTCTTAATGGAAATCTTCTCCCTGCCCTAATTATCACTTCTTTGCTCACAAATACGGCCCAGTTCAGCACAACTTGAGCGGCACCTTTTAGTTTAACGGAAATATAAATAATTTTTTACCCTTTTTTTCACTTCAAAATTCAGTGACTGCAGATCATTTTGAATAGAGAAAGAGAGATCTATTGGGTGACTCGACTAATAAATTATGCACTGATAACTTTCCCAATTTCGTGAAAAATATCTAATTGCTGTTCGCCGGCATTTTAATAATTGCCTATTGTCATGTCGAGTAATTTCTTGAAACAAGGCCGAGGAGTAATAAAAGACTTTTCCGTTTAATTTCCCGAGCGCAAGTCTCTGCTCTTAATTTTTCCGCAGCCCTCCAGGTTTTCTGAAATTAGTTACTTGTGCAGGTCTGCTTAATTTTCGTATCGCCGCCGCAAACGGACTCTGTTTCTGCCTAAGTAAGAGGGGAGGGAATTTCCAACTTTTGTGATTTTGAACTCTTTGAGGAACTTTATTTTTGGGCTTGGGTTGGGATCTGATGATGACTCGCGATAAAAATCCCGCGAGGGAGAGCCACAATCCTTGGCTAATGAACGCAATTTTCTTACCCCCTTCCTCCCATTCTACCCCCCCTTCCACTTGCCCTCTCCTCCCCCTCCTTATGTCCTCGCCTTCATATCTCTCTCCCCAATCTCCCTCGCCCCACGCTCCAGTGCAGTCTGCTATTTTAACTTCTCCAAATATATTTTCATCCACGCCTATAGAATGATTACTAGTTCCCGATTAGTTGATCGCACACAATAACTTCTCCGGCAGCTTGAAATTAAAAGTAGTCCACGACGCAAATGAGTGAGGGATGTAAAAGAATTATATAAACAAGTCGGAATTGTAAATTCCCCGCTCAGACACAGTTGAGGGTCCAGAAATAAAACTACGCCGATCGTTGAATTTGGTTTGGTAGATTAACTTAATAGAACCGAGGGTAGAACTCGCATGATGCCAAAAGCCCCTCTAACCGCGTGTGAATTTCACACGTCAATTTCCTTTTGACCCCTGAGTTTTTCTGGAAACGTGAATAATTTTTAGAAGTAGTCTATGGTTAAATGTAATTTGTATTTTGAACCTGGGAACTGTCGTGAAAATGCCGTGGTGATGTGGGAAATGCAGTGCGTATGATGATCACCGTTAATTCTAGGATTCCATTGAACCTTGCTTCATTCAAATCTCTATACTTTCTCCCTCCTTTTCAGCCAAATTGTCCCTCCAAGTCGGTGTTACCGCCATCTCACTTGTACCATTGTCTTCAACATCTCGTGGACTCCTTTTCTTAACATCTATGCTTACGGTTCCTATCATCAATTTACTACCCTGTATACAAGTTTCTTTAGCGGAAGCATTTTCTCTTTTATGGTCCATACTTCTTTGTTCACCTTCTTCTACAATGCTTCTTAAATGAGTATTCTCTTCTACTTGGCCTGGTTTGTGTCCTTCCAATTCAAATGTGTATTCCAATTATAATGTTTTAATAAGTACCTCAATACCTGGCGTTTTTTTTAAATTCACATTCCAAACTAACGCGCTGATTCTACATTGAATCCAGCCTTATTTGCAATCCCTCATTCGGCTGCCTGAAGTAATATCATCTCTTAGCACATTATCATATTTTTAATTTTTTCCTTGTTTTTCATACTTAAATGCTTCTGAATTTGCTTTTTTCATTCGCTCGTCAAATGCCGAAATATACCGCCTGAGTGGCAACCAGAAGCTTGATCATCCGCTAAGTTCCCCTATATCATCTCTTTCGCCTACTTTCATTCCTACCACCTACCCAGCCAGGAGGGCATGGTGTTCAGTAATCAAACACCTTAATTTCTCCCGAGTGATATCACCCAGGTTTGAACAAGGGACTTTCCAATCCACAGACAGGCGCTTTATCGCGTGCCGCGAGCTCTCTCCCGTGAATAGAACGTTTTAACTGGATCGTCGGCGTTTCCCGTGTACAACGTTCCTGATTGCTTTGGATATGGCGTCGCAATGGAGTGAACTAAGTTGGAGACAGGAATTCGATCACCCCCGAAACTTAATTTCCCCTTTCGTCATTTTCGGTCCAACCTTACCTAATCCGAAAGGCGGGGTTATCCACGTCCCCCCATTCCTCTCTCATAGTCCGCTCATTTGTCCCGGCAGCATCGGACGAAAGCGGGGACCAGCTTGTTTAGGGTATCGCGGGGGGCGGGGACGGCAGACCCCCGGTGTCCCGCTTCCGGTCCGCAATTATCCCTCGGCCGCGCCGGGGAAAGTTTCTCCCGTCTTGATTTGCTCTCTCAAAAGGTCGGATTTAATTTGTCCCCTCTTTTGTTTCTTTGCTACGGGGGGGGCTCGCGTGAGAGAGGGGGGAGGGCCCCTTTTCCATTTCGTTTGAAGCTCGTGTGTGATTTGATTCCCGTCTAATTCGCCTTTGATTGTCCGTCCCTCCGCCGGGGCCATTAAAGGCCTTGCGCATGTAACCAAGCAAAGGGGGAAAAAATGGGTACACGGTTTTGTTATTTCTCCCACCAGTTGCAATTAAAAATAATATAATGATAACCGATTATTATATCCGTAAGAGGCATTTTTTGTGGTCCCATATAAAATGAAAATCTGATTAAGAGACGGAAGATTTCTCTTTTCTCCAATTTAGTCCATAAAAAGCCTTTTATATATATATATATATATATATATATATATATATATATATATATATATATATATATATATATATAAACGCATATACACACCCCTGCTCTGGAGTAGGTGGGAGAGTATCTCATTAAAAACATCCGAAGGGCCGAGTCTACTCTCTCCACTCGCTGCTCCCTCCGGTAGCGGGCGCCCTAAATAAATCTCGTTTGTTCCTCGTTGGAGGGTGTATTTTTCCATTATTTAGCTTGATTAGGTATGGAAATTCGAATCTTTTCTTTAAAATAAGCCTCGCTTTCCAGGACTTGATGAGTTGTGCTCATCTTCTGCCGCAGAGGATGCGTGACTCATGATTACAGTATTTTCGTGTAATTTGGCATAAATAGGACTTCCTTGGTGTTTTCCGAATGGAATAGAGCTGGTTGTCTTTTTGATGTGTTTATTCATTTTCATTCGTATAGCTTGCGTTCTCCTAAAGAGCCAAGTTATGTAAAAAGAGAAGAGCCCTTCACGTGTCTTGTTGCCCGGAGGCATATTTCAAACCTCGGCGTGGGAATCAGTGTCGTAAGACTGCAGCATGAAGTAAAAGCTTGATGTTTTTTTTGCGTTGGTCGAAGGGGGCGTGGTGGCATTTGATATATCGTTGTCTCCTCCTCTTGACATTCACGTCAAGATCTCTGCAACTGTGTCTGTTCATCACCCTCTCTCCCATTATTCCGCGATGAAACAAAAACGAGCAGAGCGGTGTTCCCTTCCATTTCGCATTAGTCCCTCGGCGTGGATTCGGGAACGTCGCACGTCATGAACTCAGGAGGCGCCTCGAGTGGAGAGTTGGCCCTCGCGTCACGTGACCCCCTCCTCCCGTCACGATCGGCCACCCTCGAAAAATTCCGCCGAAGAGAGGGTGCTCGCTCCCTCCCCCTACCCGCACCCCCGCTCACGTGACGCCTGACGCGACCCCACCCACGAGCGAAGGGAAATGGGGAGGAAAAGATTGTGCGGAGCGACCGCCTTGCTCTCTCCCTCCCGACTACACTCCAGTGATTACTCCCGCCTTCTTATTTTGTGAAATAGCCTCCGCGTGATTGGCTGCGAAACGACTCGGTTGTCCCGCGACGTCTCCAAAAAAATGCGAGGCTTGGTTCTCTCCCCGTCCGCCAACGATCTCCTCTCTCCCTCCCTCCCTCTTTACTCCGCCGTGGGAATCCGCGGACCCGCCTCGGACAACCACCCGCCGTAGTTACGGCCAGGACACGAAAATAACAAAATACTGGCAAACATCGCCAACATGGGGTGACGCGAGGCGTGCTTTTCGCTTCATTATTTATTCCCTTCATACTTCCCGACGATTCTCTCCCTCGTTACGCTTGGCTTTCTTTTTTGAAAAAAAAAACGGCGGCCTATTAATCAAATTAAACAGTGACCATTTCGACCTTCGATTGACTTAGATAATTTGCCGTACCGTAATTGGTGGTCGTTTTTAAATTCATAACAATATAGAGAGGTCTTTAGTCGCGCTTAACCGATAATGTTTTTGCGGAATCGAAAAATGGCGCATAAAAGTTTCTCTACTTTTTTCTCTCTCTGAAATTATTTGAATGAAGTTTGCCGGGTCGATGTTTCTGTTTACCCGATATGACGCAGGTAACCGTTTTGAAATGATTCACGACTGATTCTATCTTGGATTTTCAATCTATGGCCTTGTGACTGTGCTTTTTGATTGTACATCTCCCCAACTCCCTCGAAACTTGTGATAACAGCGCCGGACGTTTGCTTGAATTTCATTGTTTTTATTAATAATTTTTTTATATCTTGAATCTTATTTATGTCCTTTTAAATAATCCATTTAGATAAATCCCTTTTAATTTTTCCTGTCACGCCACCATCCAATTCTTCGCACCCTCGAAATATGGCAGTGAGAACGGAAAGTTTTTAATATTTTTTGCAATATCATCCCCCACCTACCGTATACCTAAAATGCACTTTTTATAACGTCTGAACGGTGATTAATTGCAATGTTTTTTGTCAATACCTCTGGGCTAGATTTTTCGGATTGAAACCAAATGTTTTCGCCCAACTGAGTCATCATTTCATTTGAGTGTGTTTCTAATCGGTCTAATCTTTATTAATTGCCGCGTAATTTGAGTTACGCTTGGTGTAAATTGAATCGAATAATAATTTATTTGTTCAATAATAAATGTTTATGGGTCCGACGTACACAAAATCGACGGTTTTAATGCTTGGCAGAATTTGATTTCGACTCGGAGAAAATTTGGTATCCCTTTAGTTAATTTTTCAGAAGTAAACTTTTCTATTTAATTTGTGATATCACCCTAAGTTATATTTTGGGTTGATTCCGTTAGAAAATACACGCTATGACGAAATTCGATGACCCGTTTAAAAAAGGATACTCGAATTGTTGGTGTCGGTACTCACACTTCCCTTTACATGTTACGATCGTGCTGCTCATCCATTCTGTTGAGTCGATGCCGTCACGGAGATATCCGTGGATGATTTGTGGATTTTCTACTCGCATGCCACGCATTTAAAATTCAAGATGTAGGTAACCATTCATCAGCTTTCCACCCTTTTGATTTCGTTAATGGTCCCGGAGCGAGTGAGCGGTGTCGAGCAATTTGCATACGGTGGGCGCAGTTTCGAATTCCCGTGTCATTGCGAGCGACGCCGCCCGTATAAGGAACATTCAAATGTAATCCATCATCGTATTACCATCCTGGAGAATTTTACCCGTTAAATTCCCACTTCGGAAGCGCATTAGCTCGTTTCGATCGTCCGTTAAATCGAGAATATTCGAACTCGGAAACTCTTCTTTCCTCACGCGCCCCGTAATACGAAAGGGATTTTTCTTTTATGCTCCGCTTCTGCTGTCTTATTTTTCATCTCCCGTTCCCGCCTGAGTAAACCTCCCCGTTTCCCACGATTCCCTCCATTCCCTCGAAATTCCGATGTATTTTTCCCGTCTCGTGCTCCCCAGGCATTTTTTCGCCCATGACATTCACACCCGAGGGTTTTTTGTCTTCAGCCTTGGCTATAACCGCAATCCTTTTGACTGAACATCATACTTTTGGTTTAAAGTCACGGTAATCCAATGCAGATTTTTATTATGCTCCCCCTTACAACCTACCCGAAGAAACATATAAAATTTGTTTGTACTTTGAGGAAATAAAATGAATTCAAACAAAATTACCGGAGCGCGGTGTGACCTCGAGGGAGTTCTTTATGTCCATATTGAGAGCTTTTGCAGCGTTGACTTGTACCTTAAATGTCCTTCTTTGTCGAGGCTTCGAACGAATATTGGTCAATAACATGTCAGCGCAGCAATGTTGGGTCTTTCAAGAAATAGTTTTGTTCGTGCTGCTAAGGAGTCGCTTTGAAATGGTTGAAAGATGAAAATTTGACTCTTCATTCATTCGTGTTGTGATCCCACGAGGCCTCGAATTGAAATCTAAGGTTTCAGCGCGAGCGTGGCAAAAGGCGCTTCGATGCGATGACATCCGGCCCTCCGGGGGGGGGGGGTACTCGGGGTGGAGCACCCGAAAGCTGATGCCATGGTCCGACACATCAGGTAACATTCGTCTTTTGGTACTGGTTTTCATCCAAGTAAGAATCTCGCAGGTTTCCCCCAGCGCAGTAAGTTTCAGTACGTACTCAGCGACGCATCTACGCGGGAGTTTTAATCCCTTCCTCGGCTCCCTTCCCCCGCCCTTAGTTTTTAATTGAATGAGAAATTAGTTCGTTAGTCTTCAACTGCTTCCCGCCCCCCTCGTCCCCCTGCCCTTGTCCTCCCCGCCCTCCTCCATCCCCTTCCTTCACACCCTCCCCTTGCAATTTTTTATTCAATCTAGTTCTACCCTATTCTCGCCCCTTCTCCTCCTCCAAACTCGTGCCTTACGTGTGTGTATAAATAAATGTACACAGGCTGCGTATACATGCATATGCAAGCACGAACGCGAGCACACCCGCAAATGCATGTATAAATATAAATTCCTTCAGCCAAGCTCTCCCCCCTCCTCAATCTATCTTCCCCCCCCCAAATGCCCCTCCCTCCTGACCCATTTCACCCTTTATAGCGTTCTTCATAGTAGGTATTCCCTTGCTCTCCGCCTACACCCTGCCCTCTAGCTTTTTTTTTATACCCTCCCATTTTTCGGTGCGGCCCTTGACACAGTGGATCCTCTGACGCCGGAGATCTACTCCCCCACCCCCTCCCTCGGGCCATCACACAGCACCCCCTCCTTCCCCCTTTCTTTTCCACTCTCCATTTCTCCCCTCGCCTCCAACCCCCCGCAGACCCCATCTCCCTCTCTCCTCTCTGCACCCGAGGGAGGAAATGAAAATTTAAATTGAGGGCTATCTCGTCCCCTTGCATGACTATCTATCTTTCTTCATCTTTCTGCCCACCTTCCCACTACCTCCTTCTTCCATCTCTTTCTCTTTCTTCCTTTCTCCTCATCTCCCTCATGTATCGCCTCCTTTGGAGCGCGGCGGGTGCGGCACGTGAGCGCAAGCTTGTATCCACACAATCGCCTTCCTCGCTTTCGCCTTCTTCTCTGCTCCCTCAACACTTGGCAATCGACGGGGTGCGGATTAAAATGCCAGCACCGCTCGCCGCCTAGGTCGGGCGACGTCGACGGTCTGGCGTTGTGGTAATTATCCCCAGTTTTATTAGTTGAGCGTACTACTTACGCCGAAATTGACCCAAAGATGAGTGAAATCCTCAAGTTCAAGGGAGGAGGGGCGGTTCCTTCTCTTACGCCACCGTTTCATTGCACGAGGAGTTCTAATCAGCAGTAATCATCACATCGCTTGGATTGTAGAATGATTTTACGAAAGGTATCACCCAATATTGTTTCCTTTTTCGTTTCAATTTACAGCTGGAGTTCACTTTCCGGTGTACTTGAGCGGACGGGAAAGAAAGATGGTACTGCTCAAGGATGCTGAAAACGAAGGACAGAATGATTGACGGTAGAGTGAAGGAGTGATTCGAAGGGTGGAGGGCACTTGGAGGAAGAAGGGGGTAATGGTTTGGACGTATCCTTAACTGTAGTAGTTACCTGAGTAATAAAATTGAAGTACTAACGTGAGGGAAGAACCTCAGAGGAAGGTCGAAGATGAACTATGAGACACTGATAATTGAATATTCCGGGCCAAAAAGCTATTCATATACGGTGCCTTTCAAGCCATCACTAGTGCGTGCCGCAGGGGGCGACACATCTTTTATATGGATTTATACATTTTTTGTAAATTGATTTAGTTTGCGACGATATTAAGTCATATGCTCTCGTGAACTTACTATATTTTTTAAAATTATTATTACGCAGTACCCTGTAAGCCAACGCTAGGGTTTGTGGCAGGGAGTGATTACGCGCCAGGCTACTTTAACTCAAAATACTTTCTCCCCTTGGCGCGGCCGTACAACGTTATTCTGATCCCTTATCGTTCCTAGGATAAATGGCAACTTAAATCCATCTGTTCATCATTTAATCTCTCTAATTTTATTGACATGATCCCTCCTGCCGTTGTACGATGGGGGTAATAATACATTTTCAACATCATTCTTGCAATTTACGCAAGAGATTTAATCTGTAACGCAAGAGATTTAACCTTGGCTACGCGAGCATAGGGCCTCAGGGCCATGTAACTCGCGATATGTCGTTGCATCCTCTGAAGTGAAAGTGTGTGTTTTGATATTGCAGGTCTAATGCCGTAGCGTACATTTCCTTGTAATTGGTGGTACATTTTCCGGCCGGGGAGATTGCTCTCGTGTTTCCCTCCACCTCTCTACCGTCGATGTAGTGCAGCACCTTTCTTCCTCCTGGCCGTCCATGAGTGACCCAGATGTGTTTTTTTCCTGCCAGCCAATGTGCTTGCGAACAAATTCACCCGAAGGGCCGGGAAGCCCCCGCCCACACCCGCCTCCACTCGTCTTCAACCCCTTCATCACTCTTCATCATCTCCGTCCCTGCGTTCGTTTGCCTCTTTCGTTCCCTCTCCCCATCTCTCTTCATTTGGGAGTGTTTTTCCCAAGGCACCCTCCTCCTCCGCCGCACCCTCCCGTTCGTTCACTTGATCCTTCTCCTCTATTCATGCCCTCCGCTCCTCCGGAGTTCGCCGCGTCAGTGCCGCACCAAATGGGCCCGACGAGACGCGAGCCACTCCGGTTGCGTACAAATGATTTGCGCGCGTATTTTCTCCTCCGCACAAATATATCTTCCCCCGCGTCCATCGTCCAGCTGCCGGGGAGCGGAAAGAGACGCTCCCGCACCTACGTCCTTCATGCCGTTCGGCCCACTCTCGCCCGGATGGCTTAGTTGGCGGGCGTGCGCCAGACGGGGGAACCTTCACAGGGAGCGGAGGCGTCCTGCGCGAGAGTGCATTCAGTTGGAGATGGTAGAGGTGCGCCACACGCTGTATTCGGACAGGCAAGCGAGGGCTTCCCAAACCGATCGGACTCGTTGGACAAGTTTTCATTTCACAACGTTCTCATTCATAAAGCGCTGGCTTCTTGCATCTGCAAACACGGCCGTATTATTATTCCTTTTGTGTTTTTTAAATGTTAACATGGAGACGTTAACATGAAGAGTAAAATAATATGTGGCATACCATCACTGAATATTAGTACTGTTGCCAAATTCTCATAGGTCCCTGTTTTGAAAGTTTTTTGTTCGTGAATAAACCCCCTAGGCAACCGCCCAGTCCAATCAAACACTGTTGATCAAAGAAGATTAATCGGAAGCAAGATTTTTAGTATCACTGTATAAATAAATAAACTAGGTTGTTTTTACGCACAAAAAACTCTAATGCTACTGCTTTCGACGCCTAGGAGACATCATCAGGTACGAGTACTACGTATTCCTGTCGATGTCGCTAATGCGTCAAAACCAGCAGTATTAGAGGTTTTTTGTGTGTAAAAAACACCAAGTTTATTAATTCAGTGGTTATGAATTTTTACGAAGTGGAGCCTCGAACCATTGGATTCATTTTTAGTATGCTTCAGTTTTACCCTAAAGGTTTATCTATGTGATGCTATCGAATTCCCAAACATTTGCACTAATTAAAAGAGAAGTATTTCCTCATACCTATTCTCTACTGGGGTATGGAGGAACCAAGTGTCATCTACCGTATATTCGTACGGATCTTTCTCGGGCCCTTAGTCGTGCGTTTCGAAGGAAGTCATTCCTGGTTGGATGTAAAAAGGGTCACGAATTGAGAATCGCCAACATTCGATTACTTCAGAATTCCCTTTTAGGCTCGAGTCTTCTGTCCATCGTTCTCCTGTCCGCGAACAACACGAGCAGGCGTACCAACTGTCGCTAACGAATTTGAATCACCTAGTGTTTGATGACCCAAAGTGCTTTACTAAGCCTTCCTTATCCTCTATTTGTGTTCGGTGCCCTTTTCAAATTCGAAGAAACTACCATATCTTTCTTTCAACTTGAATTTCGAGCGTTGAGCTGCTAGCTCTTTTGAATTAGCACAATCTAAACACGCAATCCGACGATTCATGTGTAGTAATCGAGATAAGTATGAATCTTTGTGAATTGGGGTTTTTCAACAACTTTTGACTAATCCTACCAAAAAATTTGTGTTTTGGTGCTAATTTTACCGTGTACATGCGCGTTTACGGTAAATTATTCATCTGAAATAATTTTTACTCTCGGACTCCTATCTTTCGTTTTTGGAATTCTCGTGGAAATTCGGAGAATCAACTGAATGCAACGGCACTTGCTGTTCGTGGAATAAGGGAAACAAAGCCATTGAATCATGAAGTAAATATTCCACAAATTTCGCTTCGTAATCTGCTTTGGCTTTCCCAAATAAGAAGATTGGTTTCCACGCATAAACAAGTTGGCAACTCCGAAAAGGACCGTCCAACCGTGAGTTGAACTCTCGTATCCCGTGGTAAATTTGCATGCACTCAATTTTGCGGGTCAGGTAGGCGGCATAATTTTCGTGGCGAAACCTCGAAAGCATTGGCCAATTTAGCGCGGAATTCACGCCGAATAACACTCATTTATTGACATTTACGTGAGAGCTTGTATAGAATAATTCAGCTAGTGTATGCCCGATGTGCGGATGCGGGGTTCCACGGAATCCGTTCGAAAGATATAGAGACAGAATAGTTGGCCGCTTCTTGTCCAGCCTTACTGATTTGTTGGCTCAGTATTTCGCGCCAGGTCCGTGCCAATTATTGCCGGGGAACTGGGTTTACTAGCACAACAAAAATATTTTTAACCCCGGTGGAAAATCACGATGCCCTTTTGAGTAACCAGCTGCAATCAATTTTAGTCTCGCTCCGTGTGTTATGACAATAAAAGTGTGACACTTGGCTGTTTAGGGCGCATGTTTTGGGTCACGCTTCCTCACTCTGTGTTACCTGACCTTCTCGTAGGCGTGTCCTTTCTCCCGTTCCATCTTGGTGGCATGCGTGGAACATTTTTCCCCTGAAGGCTTCGGCGAGCCTGTTCTTCCCCCTTGCGAGTCGTAAACAACATAGATTTTGCGGGAGGATGTAATTTGGATGGGGTGCGCGTAAATCTGGGAAATTAAGGGCAGAATGGTAATAAATAGTCTTCGTGATTCGTTTAGAGAAATGAAAATTAATCTCCTCCTCACCCAGCGGGAAATATCATCTTAGAGGATGGATGCTTTCTCCTCAGCCGAGCCCTCCTGCGCCACCACCACCCCCTCCGTTCTCATCCACCCCTCTTCTCCTCCCTTCCTCCCCCCTGCCACCCCCGCCCGTAATCGAAAACCCGATAACGAGAGAGAGGAGGGGGGGGGGGGGGTTGGCGATGGAATCTATCTCTCTCCATCTTTAAGGCCATCTGCCCGTCTTCATTCCCTACTCACATCATCCCCCTAGAGGGCCCGCCAAACACGGAAACTACTCCGCCCTTCACACCCCCTCTCCCACCTCTCTTTCGCTCTTTTTAAGGTAAGCGAGAGGATGGACGGAGGAGAGGGGTTGAGGACTGCGAGAGGGGGAGGAGGAGGGGGTCGAAAGTGGTACATCGATGCATAGAGAATCATTGTTTTTCCAGCTGAGAAAACAGACAAGAAAAGTGAGTTTTTTTGAGTCTTCGAGTGTTGAAGGCCGTGAGGAAGGGAAGAGCGTTAGGCAAGTGGTGTAGGGGATGAAGAGGAGAATATTCGCTCTGGGCGGAGTGAAGGGAGGCAGGAAGTGAAGTGGGAATGCGAATTTGGAGAAGGCTTTGCTGCGGTGACGTGCTTTAAACAGTGGACTGCCATAAAAAGAAGTAATTGCACTTGCTTTGCAGTCTCAGCTGAAAATCGAAACGGAGGATTTTGTCCCGAAAGAGTCGGGAGCACGGGGGTGCGTAAATATATCTAAATGCGTGGTCTCCCCTGCACTTGGAGATTCTTCTGGACCATTAATGAAAAATTTAATTGATTTAAAAAAATTATAATTATTTTTTTGCGTGACCTACATGATACTCTTTGAGTATTCCCTGTCATCGATAAAGTCCTGGATATAAAATATAATGTGAAATCTGTTATTATATTATTGATTAATATGCTTGCCTCTCGAAAAGCCCTCTGCGGGTATAACAAAGCACATGTCTCGAGTCTTCCCTCAGGATTCGAAAATAACTCGGCCATGTGTGGTGGAATCATACCCAGGTTATTTCGACAATATGTGTGTCGTCTCAACTGAGGGATCAGGGAAGGGGTGTGGCGAACTCGAGGAGACAGGGGGTGAAGTGGATGGGGGATCAGAAATGCTCAAGGGAGGTCGAGAGGAGGAGTGTAAAGGTGAATTATCGACTCGAGAGACGAGCGATCGATTGAGAAAGGAAGGAGGACTTCGTTCCGACGGCCTTTCAAAGGATTTAACGCCCCCGACCCTCTTTATTTTCCAACTTCCACCCCTACCGCGCTCCTCCGCTGAAACGGACGTAACATTCAGGAAAATTATGTGGTGAATTATTTGTGGGAGCTTGTGGTATGAATAATATTTTTTTTAGTTACTAAAATAAGCACTTTAGGATAAAAAGTGATGTCGAATGGAAAACGCAAGTAAAAGTGTTTATCAGACGAATTACATTCTATCTGTCAGGTTCATCGAACAGTGAACCACGTCCAGCTGAATCAGTAAGAAAGCGTGAGGTGGAACCATACGTTCGTGCTTACCCAGGAGGAGGAACTGGGGAGGTGGTGCTATACTCGAATTGCCATTTGATTCTGCGGGGCACTGTTCTTCTAAATTTTAAGGTCCAGTCCTCCTGATGAGTGGGATGGATATTGATTTGATATGCCTGGTACGATTCGATGAACTTTTGTGTCATCACTTAAGAAACAAGGATTTAGTTAATCTAAACGCCACTCTTTCGCTATCAGTACCTACATTTCACTGATTTTACATATTCGTCTTAGCATTGGCTCCATCTTAAGATGATTAATCTAAAACTCTTAAAGTGTGGTATGATTGAAATGTGCCGCAAACTTTGTCACCCAACCTCATATAAAATAAGAATAACTGCAGGAGGAGCGGTGCTTAGGATCCGTTGCGCACAAGGAGAAGCAAAGGCAAATCGGAATGATAAACTATAACCTCATTAGATGTATGTACGACGTAAAAGGAACAGAACTACAACCAAAATCAACACATCCATGTAAACCTATACCCACAGTGGCGTATAGTACATTCATGCCAAAATCCTTTCAACTTACACCCATGCAAATACATATACTATCAAGTAACAAACAATGGCCCCTTAGGATGCAGTATACATTTATCAATTGAAGTGCAAGTCAGTATTTGAAAAGTAAGAAGTAGATATTCCGCTACCAAATGGACACGTAACATGCAACGGTCTCCTCCCCCAAGGACACAGGTAGGAAATGTGACCCAACGCTGCAGATTGTAGCTAATGGCGGGAGAGCCCTGCCCACTTGGCCCTCGCGAAGCATGGCGCGGATCCCGAACTGCTGAAGCTGCAATGATTCCGATAATGATTTCGGCTCGCGAGGCACCTTCCTTCTGTTATTAAAATCCGGAGCGTACTCAAGAGTGGTCGGATGCATTGGGCGAATGAAATTAAAATTTATTCCAGCCCGAATGCTAACCTACTTAGGGTTCAATGCATTGATACGCGTGGATGTAGAGAACACATTTCCTGGTTCTAATTGCCTTCATCGCGAAAGCAAGCGCGATAACGTGTGCTATTAGCAAGCAAACGACGACAAAACCTATGTTTGCAAATCGGTGACAGCAATCTGAAGTATCGAGGCAAGTAACTTGATTCTCCGAATAGATTTTTTTTGCGAAATGAAGGATAAGTAATTGTTTTCATAGTGAAGGTTGTGTGGCTTGTGGGTTTCCAGCGCGTGTGTTGTTCCCTCCTGACGGTCATCTATGCGGCATTTTAGTGGACGTCTTCGGGCCGAAGGATTGATGCCGAGAGAGAACAGCACGCGTGGTGGAAACCTTGAAGCCATGAAGTCTTTGAATCTTCTTTCGAGTTCTGCATGTAATATCAGAAAGGATACAATTTTATTTCGATGAAAATTTTTCATTGGTTGTACATGGCGTGACGTTATGGAATCGATTCATTTTAAGATGAAAAACTTTTAACTTTGCAATTCCAATATGGTTCTGGCGAATTACGAAGTCATAGTTTTCATTACAATACGAGTTTAATGCTATGGATGGTTTCCAATAGCCTAAATAGCTGTGAATTTCGTATAGAATGAAAAAAGTGACAGAAACGAATGAACCTTCGATTCTCGTTTGCACCGGTACTCAATCTAAATCTAAGGTGATCGTCAGTGAAGAGATTGAAGTCGCCTCATGGTATTGAAGCTATTCCATTCGATGTACATGTGGGGTTTTAGTACCCCGCTTTAGCCCAACAAGTAATGCTGTGACAAATTAAATCTAGGGCAAAATAAATTGTACTATTATTGATGGTATAGGGATTTCGTTAAAAATGTCTCCTGGGAGTCGAGGGACCATATTGTTGACCACATACTTATGTTTTTTGCTCGGGGTATCGGTACCCCTTCGCCCGTTGAGAACGATGTTTGAACCACGGAATTTTCTCTTCGCTACTAATCGCCGTCCTATTGTCGCGGTGACCTACTATTCGCAGGCTCTCCGGTGCGAGTTTTCTAATTATGGTGGGATGAGGATAATGGCTGGAAGACAGAATGATGGCCCTCTATGGTTCAATACGGCCGCATTTGCCGGCGTTGTCGCCGGATCGCTAGGCATAATGACGCCCGCGGCCGACGTAGGCTTAGTTAGTGAGCGCAGCGTGTGTTGTCCTAAAATTATTCCCAAATTACCAGACTATTCTCCAGTGCCTATGCAAAAGGTGGCAAAGACGCGGAAATTCTGGCAATTTTAATGCATTCAGGCCTGCAAATGAACGCATTTGTGCAAGTGGCTACGCGGAATTCCGATGCGATGCATTTGAATTAAGAGTTAGCTCAAGCACAAATAATAATAGCGTGGCGGCTGATTCGCCCCACTTTGCAGAAGGGGACAACAGATTCCTGGTTAATGAGCAATTTGGCGCTCATTCATGGAAAATTATTAATGTAAGCCTTCTTGCGAATTGATATTCGCATCACCTTATGGGTTCTCACATATGTTTCCGTGTTGCAGGCGTCCATTTCTTTTGTTTCCAAAATTCAACATTGTGAAAAGAAATTTATTTGGGGAAGATATAAATGCTTCGTCTTAGTAATTTCTTGCTTTCATCTGTCGCTAAAAGAGGGAGTTTATACTTAATGGCTCCAATTGGATATGCGTGCGAAGCTTATGTGCGGCTAAAATTAACTCTTCGAGAGAGACAAATGAGGGAATAATCGCGAATATTAGATTTGAACTGGACAGGGACGAGTTTTGTCCATTTGCCGTTGGACAATGCCACCACAGGTCGTCTAAAAAAAAAAATTGTGCCAGCAACATAGCCAAGCGGAAGTTTGAAGCTAATGTGGCAGTTATGCGAATGTTAATGATCATATATGCCGTTAACTTCGAATGATTTTGCACGTGAAATTCCACTCTTTCGTTAAATTCACGGCCGTGCATTAAACCATTCACGACCGTGAGGATCGTTGCCTACAGTTTCTGCTTATAATTCTGAAATTTTGAAGACTTTTAGTTCAGAATTATGATTCCCCATATCAAATGCTTTCATCGTGATCTCACATTTCTGACGTTTTCATACCGAAATGATTTGGTTATTCATGCTACCATATTCATTCATACATTATTCATGAAAAGTGTTTACGTGTTTTTTTTCAGAGAGTGCAGAAAATTTCAAAGTGTAAGTGCGTGGTAAAACAGATTTAACATCAATTCCGGTGATAGTTTATCGGTATTTTACTTCGTGCATATTGACTAATTCATTATTTCCCCTTATTTGATGATAACATTATTTTTCGTATCCTCGACAGGTAAAGTCTCAATGACGTTTGCAAATTGCTCAGAAAAACAAGATTTAATTGTGAATTCTTTTTTCGCGAGGAAGGAGTTTTTTTATATTTCGTATAGTGGAAAATAGCAAACCAAATAATTGTTTTCCGCAAGCGAGAAACTCAAAAGCTTGCGAATAAAAATCAATACCTACCTCAGGAGTGGTTACGGCTCAAATAAAACAGATCCTGGATACTTATGTTAAATATAATTAATTAACTCTATCCGCTGTAGTTTATTCCTGGAATTAGAAGTACTTTGGTTTCAAGAGCAGTTTCAGTTACCATTGTAATTTGCTAGAGTTTTGAAGAAATATTCATCCGTACTTGGTTTCGCTTTGCTGTCGGTGTCCGCCTTTAAACACCCCCATCTCCTTTGCAGTAATCGCGCCCCCTGGTCGGTGTTGGAGCTCGCGTGCATGCTCCCAAAACGGGTCCGTGGACACAATTTCTCTCCCGTTCGACTCCCGGGGGGGGGGGAAGAGACGACCCCTCGCGACTGCCTCCCCGGTAACCGTGCACGCGGCGGCGGCGGCGGCAGTCATGGCGAGGGATGACACCGCCGCATAAGGGTTGATTGTTTTAGGGTGAAGCCAGCCAGCGACGGGGTTTGCGGGTATTTGGGGAGGCTTTGGGAAGGGGAGCAGGTAGTTGGGGCGCGAAAGAGGGGGGAGTGCGCCTCCCGCCAAAGTAGTTTTAAGTGCCCTTTCTTCCTAAACTAGGCCAGCCGTGAAAATCCATCCACTAACGCCTCTCCTTTCACAAACTTCTCGCATTCCCTTTTTTTGTTCTCCGCCATCCTCCCCGTTGAATTCTCATATCAAACACACATCCCCTCGCATTCGCCTCCGACGCCCTATATTCCTCTTCTCCACCCCCTTCCACCCCCGCTAACCAAAGTTTCCTCCCGGTAAGGTATTCAAGCGAATGCTTCTTCCATTTCTCCCTCTCAAGCTCGTCTTCACGACTACTCGTACGTACCCTCGCACCATAGCGCCCGCCCGCCCCCTTCCATGTCACGGGAAATATTCTCCCGATGCGTATCGGTGTGGTCCGTACACGTCAGTGCAGTGGTGGGAGCGCACGGAACAGCATGGAGTCTCTCTCATTTCCCTTGATCTGAGTCCACCGATATAAACTGTCGGATTCTGCGAAATTGATTCATTTCCGTGAGTTTATTAATACGACAAGTGACGTCCCTGCAGAGGGGGAGGCACCGCCAGATGCATGCGTGTCAGTATTTTATATATTCGTGACAGGTTGCCCTGGAGAAGCGTCGCATTGAATTCCATTTAATATTAGTTGCATTTGAGTGTTGGTTCCATTCCGTATGCCTTCAGCTCTCCGTAATGTTCGCGAAATTTAAATGGCATTAATTGTTTTCATGCTGTCTTTACCGAATTACCCTTCATTCACGAGGAAACGCTGCACTGAATCCTCTTTGTTTTTTGTAAAGGTTAGAATTACCCTGTTTCCTCTGCTTTTAATATAGTGGGGACTTTTAAATCCATGGCTCTAATTGGATATACTTGAAGAACTATTGTGCGTCCTAAAATATTCAGAATCAGAACGATTTTCACTCAGTAGGCGGTAGATAGGAACGCCAAGGATATGTGCCTATGATAAATACAATAGCTTTAGCGAATCTACTGAATCACGTGACGATGTCAACCATTTGACGAAACCGGTCGTTTTAAAACAAAACTCAGTTAAACGCACCAAGTTTTTATGTTGCAAAATCGTCAGCGAATCTATTTCCGATGTCCTCTAGCGACAAGCCAAGGTTTATCTTGGGTGCCTTGGCGCCTATTCTTTAATGTGTTATGTCCCTCAGTGCTATGAACACAAAATCGCAATCTTCCTGGCGGGTCTCGGCCGCTTGATGTGGACTCAAAGCGGTCTGTGAGGTGTGCCCGATGCCTTCCTCTCTTCGTGCCAACCTTGGTTTCCTAATAAGTCCTGGTTCTAAGAAGGCTGGGGAGAGGGGCGTCCGGAGGCCTCGGACCGGGCTCCTCCACCCTCTGTGGCCTGTGGTCAAGTTCTCCTCTGCCCGCCCACTCACTGCTCACTCGTGGCGTATGGCAGGGGATTCAGTGGCGGGTACCGAGAGGCCTCTGCAGTGCAGGTTTTGCCAGCACGAGGGCTGAGTGGTGCTTGTACTGAAGTCGCCGTTGGTGGAGTGGATCCGGTGGTGATTTGCTGTTGGGGTTTTTAGGAACCCCCTCCCACCAACCAGTGCTGCGGGGGAAATCGTCGCCGCTCCCCTTGAGGGAATTATGGGGGGTGGGGGGTGAAATATTTAGAGAGGTTTCCGATTTATAGTTAGAAAAATATACGTGCGGAGTATAAGGCAGTTATGCATATCCAGTGTTCCTTTTCCCCGCTTCCGCTGGAAGCCTGGAATGAGACTGAGGGAGCGTGGTCCACCCTTTCTCGTTCCCCCTCTCCCGTTCCCTCCCCCTTTCCCATTTCCTCAATTATGGAAACAGAAAAAATAGATGTTTTGAGGATAAGTGGAGGGGTTTTTTTTCTCTCTCTCTCTCTCTCTCTGCATCGCCTCTACGGAGAGTATGGGAATTCCAATCTTTTTTTCGAGTTCTGGAAACTTTTAGAAAAGTGTGTCTCTGAGGTCACTTGAAGTTTTATTATATTCCTCTCTCTCTCTTTCCACGTGGCGAGGAATCCGTTCCGCATTCCGCTTTCAAACGTTAAAAAGGGGAACGATTCCATGGATATGAATCCGCGCGTTCATTATCCGAAAGCCACAATTTCCAGCTTTTATTTGCAGTTGTAGGGACTCCCTCAATTTTCCTTCGAACGACAAAGGCTTGGCCTACATTTCTCTCGATAATTGTGCCCGCAGCGTGTCTTTTGTGTGCTGATCGGTGACGGAGGGACTGGAGTGTCGTTTATTGGCGCAGATGTCTCGTTGAGATGTGATTCGATATCATACCGTGACGCACGCGTTATCAAGATGATACGGACTTGCAAAATTATGCTGAAAATCTCCGCCAGACATATTAATTATCATCCATTTTATTCCTTGCAGATCTATAATAAGGATAGCTCTCATTTCTGTCTCGTCAAAGAATAACGAGGTTAAAATATATTATCGTTCCAGTTACATCTCCCTCATAATGTACAACTCAATGATTGATATCGTGGAAGGAATATTTTCGTATTCATCGTTGATGACATCATTATTTTGTCTAAACTAAACCTTGTAATTAAATTGTTATCGTTATATTTATCAATGTAAATGTTTCTTTTTTTTTGTAGGTTTGTTTGGAAATTCGACCCATTGAAGTTTTGGCCTGCTTCCCTATTCCCGGTCACATCCCAGTGAGTATGTAATGCTTTGAGAGATGATTTTATTACTTGCTGAGGACGGTTGCTTTCCTGTCGATGGCCTTCCATCAAAGATCATGTCTATCCCTATTTAACCTTACGTGCGAATTCAGTAACCGGGATGTACATGGGGCAAAAAAGGAAGGTCATATTTCCGCGTTCCCCTCCCATCAACTTCCTCGAATTATATCATCCTGCACCCTTCCTTTGCATTACGAGATAATGAGTATGGACGCGTATTCGGAGAGTTCCCAATATTCATTTCAACTCAAAGAGGCAATGCAATCCCTGTAGTACTATTCCCGTTATGTCCAGCTTTCGTTGTTATGCGGGGCAGCACACATAAAAGCCTTCGATTCAATGTCCGCACAAAGGCATTAATCCTCGAAACTATTTGTTCTTTGCTTTAAAAAAATGAGAGGTATTTGAGTTAAAAACGAGTCCAGTGTTCTGTCGCTAGTATTTTGTTTAGAACTCGCGGTAACCATTAAATAACGAATTACATCAATTTTTCCAGCACTTGCATAGAGTTAACTCTATGGCCATCGGAATTAACGTTGGCAGGAAAATAAAGTTTTGGTTCTAGGCAAACTTTTACCTACGCCAATGCTTTCTCCACTCCTGTCTTGAACGTAATGTAGTTTAATACTTGCCATTTGCACCTTTGGAGGCCGTTGACTCGTGGCGCGGGGTCACTTCACTGCATTTCCTGCCAAAATCACGTTCCACTCTTTTGTATCGCTCACAAGCAGCTGAATATTCTAGTTCCTAAAAGGCGCATTCAGAGCGAGTAATTTTCTCGCAAACATACCTCAAAGTTTTCCATGGCACGCCGTCGTATTCCCAAAAATATTCCAACCGAAGACGGGACCAAAAACCGATTCTGCGACGAAGAATTCCAGCAATAGACAGAATGTGCAGAATTTATTTTTCTGAATGCGATTCTCATTACTAGATTAATTCTGTTTCCCACGAAAGTACAGTCGTTTTGCATTGTTAGCCGTTGGAGTTATTCCTCCTTGCAGCAAAAATTAATCTGGAGAATAACCGAGCAACGGAGCAGAGTTTGTATGTTGCATATCTTCCCCCTCATTACGAATGTGCTGTCGTTGAAGATCGGTGGTTTTGATTCGCTCAAACCACCGGGCACTATTCGCGAGAGCGAAGTTAAATGCGATGCCATTTAATTTACTCCAGCTGAACTATTTGAAAGAAGTAATTAATCCGAAAGGCCAGAGTGAATTAGCGAATTTGACTGTGGTAGAGGAGTCACTGCAGAGCTTTAAGTGTAGTTATAGTGTAGCAAGTGCCCTATGCCACCTTATATGCTTGTTTCACTCATGCCTTGATAATGTTGCCGCAATGTTATCGTTCTACAAAGCTTAAAATTTTGGGTGGTCTGTCGTGTGAATTTGCCCCCTGTCTCCTCCTTAAAACTAAGTCTATTCCCTTTAAATCTTGCATCATGGATTCTAACTATGAAAATCTATTGAAAATTGATACCTAGGAATCCCGTAATAAATTAAGAATCATATTCAGAATCGAACGGAAATGGCATTTTCTCGGATATCTCTGATAAATTGACTATGAAATCCCGCGCGATAAAAACCTATTAGTGTCCCTGTGAAAATGGTGTTCGTGCAATGATTGTATCAAGTCGCCGTTTTAAGTACACTAGGGCTGAACTTAAGATCATGCGACATTTGTTGGTGGTAGTTTCTCGGTTCACTCCCATATTTGCCCCCGATGATTCAGGATTACTGTTCATCTTTATTCACTCGCGATGTTTCATTCGGTTTCCCTTGTGTTCTTAACGTTAGCAATTATAAACATAAAACTTTCAGGTTTGTTTGTGGAAATCCTTCTTTATGAGGGTAAAAAGAAGCTTTACACTTCCACACTAAAGATTTAATATTTCACGACCATAGTTTCGATGCTGTGCATTATCATCAGGTGACATACATCAACATTTTTTCAACTTATGCAGTCTGGCTCCAAGAGGGGAGTGAGGGAGAGGAGAGGGGGGTAAGTTGAGTTTAGGTGTAGCCGCCTATTAGTGGTCTAGGGGAGGGGGAGGGTATATACTGGAAGGTTACTGGCTCAAATTTAAAGTAGCCTTCCAATACATAGCCTCCCCCTCCCCTAGACCACTAATAGGCGGCTACACCTAAACTCGACTTACCCCCCTCTCCCTTACCCCCCTCTCCCTTACCCCCCTCTCCCTTACTCCCCCTACCTTACCCCCCTCTCCCTTACTACCTCTACCTTACCCCCTCTCCTCTCCCAATCTCCCCTCTTGGAGCCAGACTATATAAGCTGGAAAAATATTGATGTATGTAACCTGATGATGATGAAACCATGGTGGTGAAATATTAAATCTTTAGTGTGGAAATGTTAAGTTTCTTTTTACCCTCATAAGTTAGTAATTATATATCATGGGTACGTTTTTGAAAGGTGCAGTTCTGAAATCGATGTGAAATGAGGGAATGTCATTCGAGACGAAGGAATGAACCCTCGAAATGTGTCCCCCGCCTGCCGAGTAGGGCGAATGAATCTCAAAAGGAGGGAGGAGAGGGGGCATCTCAGGGATCGAGCACCAACCAACCATCCCGTCGTCGTCAGAGGGGTTTGTTTCGCGAGGCTCGGGACGTCAGCCGCCGAGGAACACGCCTCCCCTCATCCGATAAATCCTCGCTCTCTCTACGCTCCCCCCCACCCCCTCGATCGATCGATACCCGAAGGGCCCCGCCTGGCCCCCTCCCCCCTTCCCCACCCCGCCCTCCTCGCGAAAGCGGGGCTGCGATTCTCGCGGAGTGGAATGTTCGCAGCGAATATCCCACTTCTCACTCCCTTTTAGTCGTTTCCACCGGAGCGGGACGGTGGAAATGAAAGGTGGTGCGCTCCTTTTTATTTCAGCCGCGCGGGAGAAGAAATTGGGTCGCGGTTTCGTTCCTGGCCGCGGGGAGTATATGGAAATTCCGTCGCGAGTTCCTAAAGTGTGGTCCCCCGATTCATATTAGTAGGTACCAAAATCTGACATTTTTATTTTCTCCAGTGTTATTTTCTGAACTCTGAAGAGCAAGGAGCTGCCAAACACGGCCCGCCGTCGGCGTCTCGAAGGCTCCGTTGTCGTTTAAAGCCCCAACTCCTACTCCTCCTCCCCCCCATCCCCCCTCCCAACCCCGCTCCCTCTCCACCCAAGCCGAGCGTCGGAATTTATTTATTAAACGTTCACACGGATCCTTCTGCAAATTTTGGCATGCTCATGGCTGGAGCATCGGAATTCGGGCTGCCGAAGCAAGCGACGCGGTGATTTTATTTATTCTCCGCAATCCATCAAGCCAAAGAACGTAAAGTGAACGCATATTACGAGGAAGCCACCGTTGCAACAGCGTTCTCTCCTTCAATTTCGTTTCTTTTCGATACAAATTGCTTTAGGCCGCCGTCGTTGGAGTCGCTTAAACCAGATTTCCAGCAATTGCGAAAAAGTGGTAATGGAACGTGAACTTTTTTCCTCGGTCTTCCCAATTGCGAAAATATTTTTTTCTCCGTTGACTTTATCATTTTCATTATTTTTACACCCATTATATTTATCTTTCGCGGAATGTAAGTTTGTCGGAAGTTTAGCGGGGGCATAGTTTTAAGTGGGATGGTTTGGATCCCTTGTCTCCCTGCGCATGGAGTTACGGTTCACCTTATCGGAGGGCGGGAGAATTCCTTAGCAGCGTCCCGGACCCTTATTCCGTTTCGCAATGAGAACAATCCGGGTGGAGTGCATCGTTTGACGGGGGCGTTAAACCGCACCCCCTCCCCCGGTGTGCCTCCCTCCAATGGGAACGGGTAATGGCCTCTTCATTCCGTCTCTCTTTCTCTCCGGTTCAGTCTCGCATCCAGCCTAGTAATCACCTCGCTCTTCCTAAATTTCGCAAATAACTTTTGCAGCCCCGCGCATACCGCGGATAATGTGAGCTTGTGCCCCCATCCGTCATTCTTCGGTAGTTATGAGCGCGATAATTTTGCCCTCAGAAGTTAGGGAAACTTTTGCATTTTATTATTATTTGCATAATCTTATGGTCGTTGATGTCATGGACGCGTTTCGATTAGCTTTGCGATGCGATTATTTGAGCGATATAAGAAAATAAATTTAAATTCTCGCAAATCGAATTCTCGGTCCCCAAGGTAGAATTGCCGGAGGAGAAGGTTTTTCGATTGAAATAAGGGAGTTGCGGGCTTCTTTTTTACTTGTAACACATTTTCAGCGTCGTTCTAGTCTTATCGGGAACACATTGATTCAGTGGAATGAAGAGCCGATTTAATAATTGTGTCTGGTATACCAGGATATTTGCCTATATATACAGGGTTCGTCCGGAAAATAAGTGTACTGAGCTCAGGAAAAAAAATTTATTACACTTTTACATATCTTAAGCTAATATTCCTCAAAATAGGACCCTTGTGAGTCGATACACTTGTTCCAGCGGCGTTCCCATTCCTGGAACGCTCCCGCGAAGGCATCATCGGGAACCTCTCGAAGACTCGTCGTCGAACTCTTCTCTGCCCTCCACGAACATCTTGTGCCACCGAAAGATCATGTTTCTGGACATGGCTGACTCCCCGTAAGCCTGGTTAATCATACCGACAGTTTCGGTAGACGATTTCCCAAGCTTTACCGCAAATTTGATGGAATAACGCTGCTCCAAAAACTTCGGCATCGCGTTCCGTGACGTGGGTCGAGCGTGGAGGTTCGCGTTAACAGAGCTCCTCACTACACCACAGCTCAGAGCCGACTGCCTTTTTCAGCGTCGCTTGCCAACATACCCCCCTCCAATCGCAGCCCGTCAGAGCGGTGCTGGGTGCGCCTGGAGCGGCGCGCCCAGCCCAGGAGTCAGTACACTTATTTTCCGGACGAACCCTGTATATTATGTAAATTTAAATAGTTATTTTAAGTTGTCAATATTATCTTTGGGAAAATGGGAGGCAAATTGTGAAAGGACTGAGGGCGCTAAGCTTTGGAATCTTCCCTTTGAGCATAAATGCAAGCGGGAGATATTCCTTTGAAGAGAACATTTCGACTCTCCTGCAGCACTGGTTACGTGTAGTCATGGGTGGCCGGGGAAGAAGGGAAATGTCAGAAGGCAGTGGAGGTTGAGTTGTGGAACGGAAAACAATAAGGAGATGTGCTATTATTTCGCGTTGTTCACTCCTCTCCTTGAATTCTCGAACAGTCGTGATCCCTGCGAAGTGCCGCTCAATGGGAAAGAGTGGAGCGCGAGGCCTTACTTCACGCTGAAAATCGTAAGGCTCCAGCAGAAAATGCCATACTCTTATTAGCAATGCAGGGCGGGGTCCAGTGAAGGTGTCAATAAAACTAATCGATAAATAACATAATTTGAGTTTGGAGCTGACTGAGACAGAGTTTAGTCCTGTATTGCATTTTTGAGCAAGAACAGTTAATCAATAATGAGAAATTGAGGGAAATGTATTGTTGAACGGAGCGCGACGTAAGACATTCTTTTTCCCGCGCACATTTCTTAATGAAGTGATTAACATTTCTTGTGAAAATCAGAGCTACCCGGAAACAAAATGGCCATCAATATCAAGAGTTATCAGTAATTGTTTAATTCCCTTCCCATCTCTTCACTCCCTCGTAGATCCTAAAAATATCATTTTCCAGTTTCCATCCTTTAATGGTTCGTCATTGCCCTCCCTCTGGAATTCATCCCATTCACATTTCCTTCAGTTACGGTCTTCAGTATGCCGTCATGCCTCGGGATGCATCCAGCTAATTTCCCTCTTCTTCCTGTTAGTGCCCTCCGTTCTCCTTTCTCTCCCCGCCCACTCTTCGAAGTACTTCTTCAGTTGTCATTCCGTCTATCTATTTTATTTTGAAATGAAATGAAACGATAGTAAATGCTAAGAAGTCCTCGTTATCCATTTTGGTTCATTACGTAACAACCCCTGCCACGCTCCCTCGTGCTGTTTTGCGGGATAAGTACATGTAGAGAATTTGTGAGCGGTTTAGTGGCCCCAGCGGATTCAGGGGTTTGCATTTTGCATCCGCCCGCGGCGCAGGGGGGACGCGCGACTCCCTGTTGAATCGGTCGTGATCTCGCGGTGAGCGGAGCCCTAGGTCTGTTGTTCCTGGTGTGGAGCGGCGTTGCGCGGGATATCGACGGAGATGAAGAGGCGGCCGTTGCTCCTTGGAAGGGGAGACCCCCCCTTACCCCCGCGACCCCCTGGGAATCAGGAGGAAATCAATCACCCCCTCCCCTCCTACCCAGAGCGGATCATGTACGGAATTCTTCGAAATTGTCAAATGGCTATAGAGATTGATGACTGTTTACTGCTTTTGTAGATTCCCGTTGAATTAGTTTTGCTAGGAGCTCCTCGAAATGATTCACTTCTTGAATGTGACGTTTGCTGACATGAGAAGCAAGTTAATCGAGGGGAAACTGCCAGGAAACATTTTAATCTTCATATAGACGACGTATGGAATATGTGTAGAGGGCTGCAAGAGAATTCAAACGTTATATGTCCATTATAAGTAGGTATTTGACGGTCACTGGCAATAATTATGCCCTCCGTTTTCTGGCCAATTCTTATGGGTTTCCGTAAATGATGCTCTTCTGCAATTCTTCGTGTCTTCCTTTATGCAGTCTTCGAGACTACTCCGCCATGACACACCTCCACCCATTCGCTCCCTTTGCCTTTTTCGGATTTCCTCTCTTCGGCCGCCATGCGAAAAACTTGAGCGTTTGCCTTTCTCTGTTGAAACATTTTTCTTCATTTTTGTCGATATCCTGTTGCATGAGTCCTCCACGAGATTTTCCTATTATTGCTTTGAAATATCACCTTTTGTTTCAAACGCAGAATTTGAATCCACGCAGTGCTACGCTCCACACTCAAAGTCATTACCAATCTTTCCTTTACGCGGATTAATTTTTGGAAAAATATAAATATTGGAATTCGATGGTCGGCCATGTGTATTGCTGTTGCCGTATGAATTACACTTTTAAAATATCCTCAGGGTAAAATCGTGAATGCCTTAATGTTTGCTTAATTCGCCGGTCTCTCGTAGCCTCACGCAAAATTCAATTTTCCTCATTTTCGGTCTCCAATCAAATATATATATGTGTGTGTTTATACACGAGGTGTGTTCAAAAATTAAGGTGGATTCATATTTTTTTGAAGGAATATTTATTTATTCTTCAATATTCAAGTTGTCCCCTTCAAAGTAATCCCCCACAGATATAATACACTTGTGCCAACGATTTTTCCAATCTTCGAAGCAGTTCTGATAAGCACTTTTTGGTGTGGCCTTGAACTCTGCTAGCGATGCAGTCTTCATCTCCTCAATCGTTGTGAATTTCCGACCTTTCATAGGTCTTTTCAGTTTTGGGAATAAGAAAAAGATGCCTCAGGGGGCCAAATCCGGTGAACATGGTGTCTGAGGCATGATTGTGGTGTTCTTTTTGGTGAAAACATCTCTCACGAGGAGCTATGAGTAAGAAAGTGCATTATATATACATCTACATCTACATCAATACCCTGCAAGCCACCAAAAAGGTGTGTGGCAGGGGGTGCAGCACCAGGAGGAAAGGGTGAGGGATGAGGGGATTGGGGTTTTTCAAATGGATGGGGAAAGGTAAGGGGAACCTGCAAAAAAAAATATATATATATAAATATAAATATAAGCGTATAACCCTGCGCAGTCGCTACCTTGTAGGTTAATACTTATTATGTCGAGCCGGATGCTGGGCGATTTCGATTTAAAGAATTCTGGTCTCTTATTGTTCTCGGAAAAAATGACCATTTAAATCTGTCTGTCCTGCAGTCGATCTCTCTAATCTTACATTCGTGATCCCTCCGCCCGTAATACGTTGGGGTTCGTATTATGTTCTTGATGTCATCGGAAAAGGACCCATCTTTAAATGTTTTTAATAAGTTTAATCTATATTGTAAACGCCGCTGTGTAAGGGAATCCCAGCCTAAAATTTCTAGCGAAGTAGTTACGCTACTGCGTTGGTCATAGCAATTTTGGACAAATCTAGCCCCCCTCCGCTGAACTCGTTCCAATTCCGAAATTAAATTTATCTCTTGCGGATCCCATATACTGGCAGCATACTCTAGGTGGGGCCTGACTAGGGCAATAAAATATCGTTCCTTCACTTTTTCGTCACATTTACCCAGCACTCTTTTTACAAATTATGTAGTGATGCAAAAGCCATGAATTGTTTTTCTACTTCTTCATGCATGTATATGCATGTTCCATCTTGTACATACTTGAGGCTTGCGGGTCCTTGTACTAAAAGCTTTTCCCGGTCGCAATTTTGCGAATATATTTCCCGCTGTGATATTCTTCGGTATCCCTATGCCTTTCGGGGTTGAGTCATCTCAGGAAGGGCGGCAAAGGCAGACCTCACAATGATTGGAACGCCACGGGATGATATTATACCCGCCTGAAATCCGATTACATAGTGACATGATATTAATAAGAAATTGGAGAATAGGTTTTCTCGAGTGGGTGCCACGGGAAGGAGGTTAGAGGGGGCAGGGTGGCGCTCTAGGTTCTTGATATGTCATTGATAATTTTCGAATAAATTCTTACTATTCCCTTGTGAGAATATTTTGAACGAACGATTCTTAGCGTCCTGAGACTATATTCGTACCATTTCGGCCCATGACTCTTGCGCGTTCTTGTGGAAATAATCGGTTGTAGTATACGAATAAAATGGAAGAAGGAAAGGGGCAAGATTCGCCAATTGGTAACGGGGACTGCGATGTTCACTTGCCCCACGCTGGAATATAGTAAGTCGTCCTTCCTGGTCCGCGAGTCCATACACCTTGATTTTAAGACGCCTTCGTTTCGATTGTCTATCGTATTGTGCTCTCTGATGTTATACCTGGCAATTAAGGAGCAAGCAAGAGCTCTTTCGCTCGTGGCGTGTAGTCCGGGAGAGGGGCGGGGGAGGCGTGCGGGCGATGGGAGGGCAGTGGGGAATGACTTCCGCCGAGAGAGACGAGAGGCGTCTAGTGAAGGTGCGCCGCGGATGAGAGTCTTTCGTCTCGAGGAGAATGAAATTCTTCTCGGAGCAGGCGAAATGGAGATCGATGCGATGCTGTCTTTTGGGGATTGCGAGCTGGTGTAATAAAGAGAGAAGGGAATCTGGTCGGGGAGGAGGAATGCATATGAGCGATACTCCGATGTCTGATACATTTCGCTCCGTCGCTTCACCCTTCGATCCCACCCCCCCCCCCGCTCCCCCCCGGCCCCGCACATCCCTTCTCCCGAACTCGCCTCCTCTCGCTTCACTTGTCTCGGGGACTCCTTTTTCATTTTCGTGTCCCGCTGCAATCTCCTCCCCTTGCCGTGACGTGCATATGAGACATCTGTTGATCTGCCTCGCCGATAGGGGGCATCACGGTCCCCACGGGTGACCTTCCTGCCTTTTTCCCTTTCGAAGTCTGGAATGCGGAAACTCTCCCGCACCCCTCCCACACCCCTTCCCCTCAGTTCGGCTCACATTTAGGGACCGCCTTTGTGGAGCGTTCGAGTTTCCTGGTTCCACTCGAAATTCCCTTCCCCTTTCCGCCCACACTGCCGCGGATGTGTCCTGGGGAGAGATCTTGTGTCGGTGAGACGGTAAACGTCTACTCCTGCAAACTCTCCGCGATATCTGCGACGCACTCTCGGGATTTAGTCAAGTTGTGGTGAGCAGTAGTTGATCCAGGATACATCCAAGGAGGGGAGGCATTCTCGGATGTGGACATAAGTGATCATGTAACCTTCTTCCCACAAAGAATGTGAACACCGTTTTAAATTTGAAACTAAGCCCACTTTTTCGTGGACCGCAACGCACTTACCAGTGTATAATTTTACTTTCGAGGGAAAGCAGGAATCAAAATTAGTGCCTTATAAATATTCTAATCACAGTAATCAACCCGAAGGTCGGTTTGATAGGTGATGTTAGAGTTCACCAAGTACTAAGCCCTATACGGCGTGCGAAATTCACACATCAGGGTAGGGGGGCCAGTTCCTTTCCCTTTACCGGTTATGGTTTCCCAGGAAGATCTGGTACCCGAAAAAGAACACAGCTTGGTTGGAGCTGAGGGTGCCCAACGAGGCTCGGGAATAAAACCCGCGCCTTCCAGTCAGTTGTCCAACGCTATAACCCTGGACTACCGCGACCCATTTAGTGACCTTTATATAAATAATATTCCTTTTGAATTGTGTGGAAGCCCTAAACTTTCACAAGGATGAGTATGTTCGCTATACAAGGTTTGTATAAATATATGTGCAATATATGAAATAAATCTAATTCTGCGTAAATTTTCCTGATGCTTTTTATGCAAATCGTGTATACCTCCATCCCCTTATATACGCTACTTGTTGCATTCAAAGTGAATTTGACTAAATTCTTTTAATTCTAAATGTAAAATGTTCATTCGAACACTAATGTCTCCTCTTTTGACTTCCGGTGGAGATTTACCCATGTATTCGGCATAATGAAACAAAATAAAAACCAAAAAATAAAATTTCAGTGATATTCGGTAATTAACTCGATTCCTAATTGTTGATGTTAAATCAAATATACGGAAGAAAATAGCGTGCATCAAAATGGGTGGCCGAAGCAAGGTTTGCCAGGGTCAAATAATTCGTTAAACCGAATTGGCAATAGCATTTCACCAAGCGATGATGGATCGGTGTTCATGAGGGCATTGGGCAGCAAGATGGGGTGGAATGAGAATAGATATGACCTTGAAAATTTGTTGTAATTCTTTGCGAGACGACACCTAGGGCATTTCCATCGTATACAGTGAGATCACTCGTCGCGTGGGTAATCCCACCCTCTTGTGGCTTTCAATTATATTCCCGACGGCATGTTCTCTTGGCTCGCATCTAAACCAGCTTGTTCGTATTATCGAATATTTATTTTCACGTGTCGAGTCGTCTTCTGCCTGATATTAGGCCTATCCCGAGATTCCTTTGTGCTCCAATCTCCCCTCCTCAGTTTTCTTACGGCCCAGTTCATTCCCTGTCCATTCCAATCCCTGTGGAAGCGTCGAAAAATAATTCCCCTCGGAAAATGCCTGCCGAATTCTTTTTAAATTTCCCATAAAAACTGTTTCCGATAGCATAAGCGATTGGTTTTTGTCTTTTCCGCGGATTGACAGCTATTGTCCCTTCCGTCCTTCAGACAAAGGACGTCGCCGCGGCCGTTTTGATACCTCCCATCCGATCGGTCGGTCTTTTGACTCCAATCCTAACCCACTCTCTTCCCCCTTTCCTCCTGGCGGTGCCGCCCAAGTTGCGCTGCGGAACCAGAGCGATTACATGTTCGAACATATACATATGTACGCGTTTCGATGGGTATATAAAGGCTCTGGCTGTATTCAACTCTGCGCTAAAGGCTTCTGTTTTTTTTTCAATGAGGAAAGCGCCCGTCTGTTGCCCGCGAGTTGGTTCGTAGGCATTATTATTTTTTTTACATTGCCTATGACGGCAGTTCGGAAATAAGAAAAGAAAACTAGTCTCGTGTTCATGCTTCCGCCGTATTTCAAAGGCCTTGTGCCTTTTCATGCTTCTCTGTAAAAATCAATTTCCGGTTAACAATAAGTTTGGCAGTCATGGAAACACAGCGAGCTGGCTGACGAATTTTAAAGCTATGCGCTTGTCGTCATTTTGTATTTCCATCATTATTGTTATAAAAGATTGCTTTCATTAAAAAAATTTAATTTTGCGAAGGCAGTAAAAACATTGATCACGAAAGTAAACATTATTGAATACTTTATTGGCATAAAAATTAATTAATATATATTTTGGGAATTGTTTTATTTATTTATTATATTTTAATTTCACTTTATTCTATATCCTTCAGTTTCTCTAACATGTATTTAAAATAATGGATTTTAACCAAAGTTAAAATGTAACTAGCGTATGCATGTCTGTGGTGGCGTTTGCCGAAAATCAGCTGCTTATTATTCGAATGCTGGATTATGCATGAGACGAGTAGACACATAATCTCCCTTCAGGAAGTTGGAAGCGATGAGCGAAATCACATGGCGATTATTATTATTACGTAATCTACCGGTTAAGGTAGGTTTTGGGTGGACACAACTACCAAATAAATATTTTGTTTCTCCTAACAAAATACAAAATCCAGTATCCTACTCTACATCAGGCCCCTCTTCATCTCTGAGTATTTTCTTCCTCCCTTCATCCCGTCCAGCATCCCTATCCTGTTCCTGCCCTTTCCTCGTTTGCCTAATATTCTCTCCTCTATTACAGTCTTCAACATCCTACTGCCGGTCAATACGCCCTTCATCCATTTTTCCTGCCTCCATAGGATTTCTTCCAACAAACCCCTCTCTTCGCCCACCATACCAAGTACTTCCTAGCGACATTTCTTTTAAATGCGGCCCGATAACGCGCATGTTCTTCCTTTGAAGATTTAATTTTAGCAGGCGTCGTTTAAAAATTAATTATGCCGCGGATTTCATTTCTGCACAGGAAAGAATTGTATTTGTTTTTTTTAAACTCCACTACTGTTTTTGCACACGATAATTTAACCAATTGTTACTGAGAAAAACCTTTTTTTCATTCTAAATAAACTCGTCGATCAGTAAAAGAATATCTTAACCTACCAACTTAAAATTACAAATAGCTTCAAAATGTAGCTGATATCGTTTTGCCGCCCCAGTGTAAACAATTGCCATGACTGATCAAAGCTCCTTAGAGCGACAGATTTCGACACAGAAGTTGTCTAGTGAAGCCGTTTCCTGTTAGAGTCGATTTACATCATGCCAACTCTTGATTAATTTGTTTAAGTCATTTTGATCAGGCGAGAGAACTACTCGGTTTTTGTTTGCAAATATTTTTGCATGCTTGCACCATTGAATAATTTTATGATTGATCATGTATTTAACTGCTGAATATTTTTATACCTCATCTCAGCATTATTCACTTCGTAAAGAGTAGTTGATGATAATTTTTAGCCTTTAGGCACCATGGTCCTTCTAATCGGCTTAGTATTCGATTAGATTAAAATCGATAATCTGCGAGTATATTCCTACGTTTACCTGGGACTTTGCTGCTGACTTTCGAATATGTTCTTTTATGTCAAAGAAGTAAATTAGTGCTGTACCCAGAATCACTACACAATTTCAGCGGAAGTCTTTTTAGACGTCCACAGACCCCACACTTGCATCTGCGATGCACCATACCCAACTGCGTAATATCCGGGATTGAAGTGAGCGACCAATTCCAAGTCTTAAATATCAAATTTACGGAAAGCGTAAATTTGATATCTTAAGTTAAGGCCCTCATTACCCATTTGAAAGCTCGTGACGTAGAACCGTGCCTCTCAGCATGTTATTCACACCTCTATAATAATCTATCCCTCTTATTTTTCCCGTCGCCTCCGGTTTCCTTTTTCAGGGACGCCTCGAATGGCGACAGCCACCCACTTCTCCCGATTTCTATTTACTGCTTAAATTTCAGGCAGGTCAGTCATCCGAGGATGTCAAAGACATATTACAGACCCCGACTTACTATCATAGATCGGACCACGTGCGTAAAATCCTGGACACATAGAATAACAGATAGTTTTTAAATTTGTTTGTTCCTCGTAATATTAGATATCGAAATAGATATGATCTCGGGCGCGAAGAGGAATTATTATTGGAAGTATATATATATATATATATATACACTCATATATATATATATATATATATATATATATATATATATATACACATATATATATATATATATATATATATATATATATATATATATATATATATATATATATACACAGTAACACACAATATAGAAACACAAAAAAAGAGAACACTCACACGTATTTTCTTGATATTTCGACGGAAACAATCCGTCTTCCTCTGAAGATATAGAAGTAATGCTTCTATATTTTCAGAGGAAGACGGATTGTTTCCGTCGAAATATCAAGAAAATACGTGTGAGTGTTCTCTTTTTTTGTGTTGCTATATTGTGTGTTACTGTGTATTCTACTATTCGGCACTTCCGTGTTACGTCTACGAAAGCATATATATATATACATATATATATATATACTTATATATATATATATATTTATATATATATATATATATTTATATATATACTCATATATATATATATTTATATATATATTAATATATATATATATATATATATATATATATATATATATATATATATATATATATATATGTATGAATGTATGTATGTATGAATATATGTATGTATTTTGTCGTTATCCTGTATGAGTTTGTCATTGGACCATTTTTACAAAATTGTTCCTACATGATTTGAACATACTAGTTATGAACACAGTTAACACGGTTAAGAACAAAGTTATGACACTAAGATTTAAAGGGAATATCAGCAACAGATGTACCAATTTAACAAAAAAAACAGAACTCAAATCGGAACGATGGGAGCGCCACACGGTGGTTATTCCGGGAACTTTTTGATCAAGGTAGTATCCTTTGACTGAATATTATTTCAAGTTACGATGCAACAATTTCAAAATGTTCGAATCATTCGCCTTGGCCGAGATTCGACGCCGGATTCCTCGATGCCCGGCCGAGTGCTCCCTAGTCAGTTAAGCAACCGAGGCGTCCTCTCACGTCACACGGTTGTTGAAAGCTACACTTTCCAGCCGCCAAAAGTGGAAATTTACGGGTGCGTGTCTACCTTTGACAAATTCAAAGGAGCTTCGGGAGATGCCGCGACAGTAACATTTAATGGCAATGCGCATTAGCGGATGACTCCGTGAAAAGTTACTTCGGCGGCATCTCCCCAAGTTCATTTTTACTCTTTCATGCAAACATTACCTTTCGTGAGATTAACGTCTTGGTTCGAGTGCATGGTCGAACGGATATTCGGGTTGAAGTGCGTGTGATAATTGTAATTGCGCATGCGTGGCTGGTGACCTCACACCCCCCGCCCCCAAAACCCTTGCGGCGGCTTGCGGGGCATTCTGTGGATGCATCGATGGCCGGTGGGTTGGAGCGGAAGAAATAATATAGTATCGATACAGTCCAAATAATTTCGATCCCGACCAATCGATCCGAGGTGGATCTATCTCCGTCTCGGTGCGATGGCTTTCGAGTAAGAAGCCGTCGCCCGCTGCTTCCATTGCTCCCGTGCACCCCCCCTCCGCCTCTCACCCCCGACCCTTGAGCTTTTATCCACCCCTAGACGTCTCCCTTGGCCAGATGAGGCCACTCCCGAGCCGCTCAGCCGTGAGAACGGAGGGAGAGGCGAGCGGAGAGTGGATGGAGGGATGAAAATAGAGACGGAGTGGGGGGGTCTATTTTTTATGAAGGAAGGCGGGGGGGGGGGGGCTGGAAATCCGTGGAAGGGACCGAGCGCGCTCAAAAAGGAAGGACACCCGTTCTTTTATTTTTCCTCCTTCCATCTCTGCTGCTGCACTTTTCGTGAAAGCATTACGGGTGTGAGGTGCGGCTCAGCGCGTGTGCCTCGCGGCCCGCGGACGGGAAAGCCCTGGAGGGCGGGGGTAGAAGTTAGAAGATGTACCGTCTGCCCGGTAGGTGGTGTCTTCTGTCTGATTTGCGCCGACGCCAAGATGGGGAAGAGATCTCCCGTTGACCGCCTTCCCCCATTTGCGAAATGCATAAATACGCATGCGAGTTCCCGTTCGCCTTAAGAGACTCACGGGGTAAAAAGAAGAGCAAATATTCCGGCCCAACAAGGGATAAAGGACGTCTCTGTGAGATGATAAGTAATCCCATTTCCTCCTTCAGCGCCATTTCTCTGCCTCTTTTAGCGCGAGAGGCGTCTTTTGTGTTCCCATTCCAAAGCCTTTCGGAGACTTCTCCACGTGATGCACTCCTCCGAAGAAAATGCTACTTCTTTCTTTGTGGTGCATGAAGAGGTGGTGCCTTTAGGGGGGGGGGAATTCCCATCGGTGGGGCGGCTGCTTTGGACGTTAAACCCGGGCAGGGCTGCTCTTTTGCTCGCGAATATGTATTTGATTCCCTTGGGTTCGTTGCTGCCTCCCGATGCGAATTGCATCGAATATATTTGCGCTTTTAATGTGGATTACACTTGTTCTATCCCACCCATATATTGTTCCCATCAAATTGTGCCTATTGCTTTGTGGTCCCCGTTTCCACTCCGACATTTTCGACACCCCTTCTGGGTTAAAATGATTTGGTAATGGTTTTTGTGGTTCCATTAGTTTCTCTTTATGAACTATAGTGGAAAATATTTTTTGAAAAATTGCTAGGTATTCAAACGGAAATGAAGAAACGATCTGAAGTACACTTTTACATAATTGGCTCCATTACATCTGTCGAAATGTTATTAGGAAAATCCTTTGGCGGATGAAAATTTAAAAAAATCACATTTAGTGCAACTAGTTGAAAGTGTAACAATCGCGCAATTTCAAATTGTTGCGTTTTTCTGATGCGCATTAGCGAATACTCAGTTGAAATTTACTGCCGCGACATCCCCTGCAGTTTATTTGAATTTAGGTACAACGGTTACTACAAATAGAATGACTAATTACATTTTGTTAATGAACATACTGCAGGGACAACTTCTTGTGATAAATCATATATCAATCACCTATTGTATCAATTGTAGCTTTTGGGAGGGGAATCAACCGACAATTAAGGCCGTTATCTCCCTTAGGTACAGGTTGGTAGTTTGGTGGGACGTCAGGGAATGGAGAAATGGTGGACGGGAACCCGGTGTTGGAATTAGCCCACTGTCGACGATAGGTTGATGGGGGTTCGCAGTTTAACATCCCATCCGATGGACGGGAACCTCGCTCTAAGTGCTCTCCGCAAAGTACCCCAAGGAGGGATCTGGATACCACAGAAAAATCCGGCCACTACTGGGACTCGAATCCGGGCCCTCGGGGTTGGAAACCAGTACATTAGCCACCGCACTGTCCCGATCCCCGAGTTATCTGTACAGTTGATCAGTTGTGTAGGTTTCTTTTATCGAACGGTGGCGGTTTTCTACTTATCACTTTCCCCTCAAAATAACGCTTTATTCAACACTGAAATTAAATCAAAAATATCTCAAAACATCAATTTGAGTGATGTTTTCGATAGCGATTCGGTTCAACATAAAAGTCAGTGAAGCTTTTTTTCGTACAGATCATCTTCCAGTGCGAGTTACCCAATATATTTAAACTCTTAATGGAACTGAAAAATGCGCCAACTCTCGGGTGATTTTTATAATGTTTAAATCACAAACTCATGCACACGTTCGATCCGCAAGAGATCAAATCGCCAAAGTCAGCTTAATGCTGTTTCTCTGGTTTTTTCTTCATATCAACGCAGCGAGAACCACAAACGCCATAACCGTGGAACTAACGAAGCACAGAAGGACGTTGACTTTTCCGAGCCATTTAAAAAGGGGAATCAATCCTCATACATGAATAAATATACTTTTGCCGAATATTTTCGATCGTGTAATGGCCAATGCATTGAAATACGGCGTGGAATTTAATTCTAAGATAATGTGGCCGAGCGCGTTAGATTGAATGATCTATAAAGAACTTAATTAGTTCTCCATAATATTTCCAATAATATTAGCTTCAGTAATTACTCGGAGATACTACCAGGTATGAGCCGATGAGCGTTTTGTCACCAAAAACATTAATGGAGGGCCCCCAATTAGTCACGCGGATAAATTGACGGGACGGGAAATGGGAAAACCTGAATGAGAATGCTCTCATTTTCGCTTTTAAGCAAATCCAATTTGTACGAATAGAATGGTGATTACTATTTGAAATGCAAAAGGCCGCGCACTTTTGTGGATTCATTCGAGACAGTCATCAGCTCGAGCCCATTGAAGCAATATCCTTTGACATTTGCATGATGATTTTCGTAATTTAATTCTTCCATAACTGGCTTGAAGGTTTTTACTTCAACGATACAAACAAAATGCCGTTTTAGTCCGCCATTTCAACGAAAGTAAAGCAACCCCTCCCCATCCCCCTTCCACCCACCCGGAAAACTCCCCCGTAATGCAATCACCTGAGCGACGTTTAAAGCCTCCCCGTTTGACCTCACCCCTCCCTCCGCGTGTATGTTAATGAATTTAAAAAAAGTGGAAATTGCTCACCCCCTCCCTCTCACAACCCACCCTCTCGCTCACACTTCTCCCCCCCCCCCATCTCACGAAAATGAATATTTTCTCCGAGAAAAAATCGTCCCACCCCCGAACCCTCCCTCCGTCGCATCAAGGTCCTATCAATTTATTAACGGGTCAATTTAAATTCAAAAGGGATCTCCCTTTCCGTCAACCTATTAAAATAAAAACGAGTGGTTAATGGGAAATGGAACTTCCCCCATAAGCGGGTATAAATTTCCTTCCCATGTCTCCCACTTCCCTCTCCCTCATCTCTCTTCGGCCGCAGCATCCTCCACCGCACCCCCCCCCCGCACCCACATTAGTTTCGATGGCTTCCTCACGGGGACGAAGACCACCCCCCCCTCCTCCGCTTGAACCAACGGGGGTCGCGCCCTCCTCCTCGCCTGCATTATGTATCCGATCCTTCCTTCGTTCGCCGCCGCCCGAACAATCCAAAAACCTCTCGTGCCTCCTCCCTCCCATGGTACAGCCTCCCTACCCCCCTCGCCCTCAATATTTCATCGGACGGATGACCCGACAAAGTGTCCCACCGTTCCGCCCTTCGCGTTGTCTTGTACCCCCGCCTCTCCTCATTCCCGGTCGCATCCTCACGTATTCCATCGTCGGATTCTGCCTCGCTCACCCACTTTCTCTCGCTACCCGCACCCCCTGCCCTCCTCCTCCATCGACCCCAGACTTAAAGGTGGTCATTTGAGTTCGCTCAGATATTCCAGACTATTAAAAGAACATATCCTGAGGGCCAGAATCAACGCTGAATATGTGATGAGAAAATCACTGCGACAAGCCGTGAGGATTCTTTCTGTGCGCTCATAATCATTTGATTGGGGGGCGTGGCACGCTGAAAGAGCTTTTGGCTTCCAGTCGTCAGGGGTCTGCATTCGAATCCTGGTGACACTTTTGGACAATCCAACCAGCTAATCGCAAGATATCCTTGGTAGCAAAATTTCTTGCGAAACCATTGCCGTCGCAGTGTGAGTAACTTCACCTTTCCATCTTATGAGTTAATTTCGAAAGTGGAATAGTTGAAAATTATTTGTACACGATGAGCTTTTGCCTCACGTATGAATATATATTGGCAAGAACTGTGGTGTGCGGTTTAAATAGCATCTCGCGTGTCCGGTGGAAAAAGTCTATTCCAGAATTTCTAATAAAATATCGTTGAAGTTTAAACTTATAAATGATATTTTATTTTACCGCGAATATTTTTAATTTGAGTCTTCTACGTATTTATAGCGTATCACTGTGTCCAGCATTTGAAAGAACGTGCCCTTAGCCTCTGCCAGTATTTTACTAGAAAGTTGAAAGTGTTAAATGACGAAGTCAGCATCCTCAATGGAGGTTTAATGAGTATTTTAATTGGCAGATATAATACCAACGGCGAAAATGTCATTCAAAATAAAGAAATGTAAACGAACAATTGCGGGAAATTATCGTCATAGATCACCATAATGGGATTAAGGTTCGCGTGTGGTATTTCCGTAGTCATAATTTAATCATCGAAAGTGATACACTCGTTTCCGACTGCGGACTAAAAGTACTTAGTGTTCGCGTGGAATTTATTTAGTGCGGAATCGTGGTTTCTTATCGCCTGTCCAGATGTCTGGAATGCTCAGGAGCGCGTGGAATCCAGCGATGCCGCTAATGACTTTTCGTATACGAAAGCGGGACAAGGACATCCATGCCTTGAACGGGACTCGCCCCGTTGATTCGTCTGCGTATACACCAACCAGCAGACTAGCTCAGTCGTTGAGTGACGCGCAGATATTTTCCATTCCCTGGTTATGCAGAGACGACTCGATTCTGGTCCTTCCCACTTCGACGCGCTCGTTGTGATCTCATTCGTTTGCTTCCCGTGCCTTCAAAGGTGGGTTAATGGCCTCCTGCCGTTTGCTTCCGGAGAAAAATCTCGTTCCTCGTCTCCGTAGTGCAACCCTCCTACCATACCCGTGAAATTTTTAAGTTTTCAAAACTTCCGAGGAAAAGTCTGGAAATTTTGAGATTAATCAGAATGAAATTTCAAATTAATGTATCTCATCATCCAAGCCACCCTTAGCAGTCTGAGGAGGTCCATAAGTCGAAATTGAAAATTTTCATGGTCCTTAAAATTTGACTTTTTTCATAGCGTTTTCCACGTACGTAATCTTGCACTATATCACTTGGATGTATCAAATTGTTACCCACCACCGTTTGAAAAAGGGATTTAATAACTGCTGAGGCATTACCGAGAGGCTTGCGCTCTTAAATTTTATCTGCGGCGGATATAGTAAGATCATCAGCAGCGATCGTCGAAAAATCTCCGACGTTGCCGCGCGACCGACTGGATTCCCATCCGCGTCGCATCTCGCCTGGTCCTCCCCGCACTAATCGATTCCCGCGAAATATCAGGAAAATGCCTAAGTGTTTATTAGCCGTGCTCGTAACTGAAATTCCCGAATATTTGCTCCCGCATGGAGGAGTAAATCTGTGCCGAGATGCATGGGCTTTTATTTTTCATCGCGACGGGAGACTTCTCAGCTTATATAGTACTCGTATTCCTCTCATCGACGCCTCCCGTATGCTATCCCCGGGAGGAAATTTACAGGGCTGGCTCGTTGATAGTGCCCGCCCGATAGCAGCTGACACACTTCTCTCTCTCTCTCTCTCGCCTGCCTCTTTTATAACCAAACCTCGCCCACGTCTCGGAGAATTGCTCGTTTTTCAGCGCGGTAAATATTTCGACCCGCTACGTCCCCCGGCGTCGTTGCAGTACCTCTGCGCTCTCGATCGCTTATATACCCATCGTTCCGAAATTTTATTGCAAATTCTCCAATATTTCGCAGCCCTCCGGCTTTCTTCTATTTGCCGTTTTGGCGACCATATATTTCCAATACGTATAGCGTCGTTTTGTTGCATTGCGAGCGAGAAATTACTTGAAAATTGGGTTCGCCGGAAGTTGGCAGATATTTCGCCTCCACGTTCATTTATGAGGCCATATATATATATATATGTATAGTTTTATTCCGTCCAAGATTTCTGCCGCAATGTACCAAGAGCAATGTTTTATGTAATTTACTGAATCAACTAATAGCATCTCCTTGCGTGTTCCCCCAGTTCAATAACGGCGTTTTGATTTAAAAGCACAACATTTGGGGCCTACGACAGATGGCTTAGGCGTTACTTCATTTGGTCACCCTTCCTCGGCTAGTGACCCAATTGGACTTATTTTTCGTAGATTTTTTTTACTATAACAGTCCTTATTACTAAATATGATTTCTGTCACTTTACATTTTTCTAAAAAGGTGGTCAGGTATTACTGTGAAGGATACCGAACACAGTATGGACTCAATGGATATCTTTAGTTAGAATTCTGGGCTTTTGATTCATACTGGGCATTTTTTTTTCGAGGAAGAGTTTTCATGAATACAATCAACTGTATGTAGGATTTGTAAGTGTTTTATTTTAGAATAAAAGGCATTCGGTGTGGTGTCAAGTGATTCATATTCGCTCAATATCAAATAATGATGGATGACTCATCTTTTCATTTCTGTGAATGTCCGCTCTAACCAGCCTAGGGGGCAATCGAACCAAAGACCAATTATTCTCTCTCATTACCATGAATCGATCGAGCGTGTCTGCCGCTTAATACGAGTATAGAAAGACTTGCCCAAATGTTCGCACGAAGCGTATAAGTAATCCCCGCCATAGTGTGTTGGTGCGGTAATCCGCTCGTTTCGCAGGGATTAGTTAATTAAGCATTAAACACTGCTCTCTTGACGGCAACCTCTTTTCCTCCCTCAGGGCACCCTTCCGCATTGTTATTACAGCCATCGAAGTGCGCGGTCTTGAGTTATTGGTTCCAAGGAAGTTTTCTCCCGCCGGGCCTTCCCCAGCAGTACCTCCTACTCTCCCTTACCGCAGTATCTAAATCACCCGACTTTCATTTCCTCTCCGGCCAACCTATTTTCACCCTTCATTTTTTCCCTCCCTCCGTATGAATCTGCACTCCATCACATCGCCACCTCCCCTCCCTCCCTTATCTCTCCCTCCCTCCCTCCCTCTGCTCCTTAAATCATCTCTCGTAGTATGTGCACTCTTTATGCCCATATCCCCCTGACGTCACCACCACTCCCCCACCCCTGCTCCTCTTCTTCCATCCCACCCCCGTCATACGTTCTATTATTCCCCTCTCGCCCCACCCCCCTCAACAATAAAACCCTTTTATGTATATCTAGATTTCTATTTCACGTCGGTGCACCCAGTATTCCGTATTTTATGTCTTCCTCCCTTAAATACACAATCTCATTATTTTTAATATCGAGCGTTTGCGTGGCTTCTGACCGTCTCGCCTTCCCCACCCTCCTCCTCGGTGGGGGGCCGCCGCTTTTCCATCATCTTGCCGCTCTCACTTCAACCTTCCCTCCACTGCGCCCCCCCCACCTCACCTCCTCCGCCCCACCCCCCCCCCCTCGGGCCGGTTTCGCATGGACCCCTCCAATCGGGAAAGGCTCAAATATCATGTGCTCCATCGACTCGCTTGTTCATCGTCGTCCAAGGCGTCGGCTTCTCCGTTCCGAGTTGAAAGGGCGGTGAAATCGCTGGGAGTGATTTGGGAAGGTCATTATCACACTAATAACACTGAGACAACTTTGAGGTGGTACTTATATTATTTTACTAATAATTGATTGAACAAATCGAAAAAAAATACTCGAGGGAGACTGTTCCCTGTAACTTTTCGGTGCAGATAAACATGTGAAGGATATGCGATGATAGCATAAAAAGGAAAATGGTGCCTGTAAGAAACATATTAATCTGACGTGTCGTTAGCGAATCGATAAAAGAATAAGAGGAGAGATATTTTTTGCAATTGAGTAGGCCACGTTTGGAATACGCGACAAGTGCTTTGAATGGATTGGAGAAGGTGTTAATAAAGGGAGTGGCTATGTTCAAAGAGGATCGGCGAGATTTGTTCGAAATTCTTAAGTACGATGGGTGTGGTACCGTACGGTTATTGGAGAAACCAGGTTCAGGCGATGAGTTAGGTTTAGCTTTGCTAAGTTCAATTTCTTCTTCAATTTATAACTCCCTAATTCTATCCAAAAGCTATCCCCTCTTTTCTGCCTCCTGTTATAAACCAGTACATGTACATACATTCTCCCTTCTACCCTGGCCTTCAACATCCCAATACTTTCAATGCTTTCTCCACCCTCGTCACTACCTTTCTTCACCCGCCATATTTAAAACCCTCCCTCCAGCATATTTTCTCCATTCTTCGCCACGCGGAATCATCCAATCCACTTCCATCCTCTTTCCTCAAAGACCAGGACTAACATCCATAAATCGCCATTCATCCCGTTGCAGTTTTTACTTATCTTTGCCTTACGTAGTTCACCCATTGTCAGTTCTCTTCTTTCGCCAAAGCAGTATTTCTTATCCCTCTGAAATACTCCCCGAATGCGTGAGCTGCTCCTCCTGCCCTAATTTATCCCCTCTTACTGTTTAAGAATATAATTGATTTCATTTGCTCCCGACTGGCCTCTCTCCCACGCCTCTCTCATTGCCCTCTTCGGCACTCAATAATAACCGCGATTCCTTGGCTCTCCGACCAACCCCGAACCACGTGGAAGGAGACGGCGCAATCAAATTGCACACAATCGAGTCCCCTCGAACCGGTTTACCGTTGGGATTGAAAGATCACCGCGGCGATCGAGTGAGTCACGTCCGTGCTCTCCGTCTTCCCTCTCCTCTCCGCTTATTGACGAAGATTCCTCATTTTGAAAATTCCTTCGCGGCGGAAGGCAATCTAGTTTTTATCGCCGCATATTCCTCGCCTCAACCCTTTCTCCTCGCGACGATCTTTCATTTTACGACCTCACTCCTGAATAATTTCTCGGCGTTCTCGGATCTTCGTTTCGATACATCTCCCACGCCCACGCACTCTGCTCGTCTTTACATTATCTCTTCTTTATCACTCCGGAAAAAATAATTCCTCGAATTCTTCTTATTTAGCGCCCCCGCCCTCCTCGCCCCCCCCCCCCCCCTTCTTCATCCCTCCCCCCCTCTGCGGACACACGCAGTTGGTGTGGCCCTCGCACGTACCGAGGGGCAAGTTCCCTCGATATCCTTTATGTCTCCTCCTGGCGTGACGGAATAAAAAATAAGCATTGCTTGAGATTACCTTGCCAATCTGCCGTCTCTGAATGATGATTTTTTTATCCCTCGTTCCCCGCGGTGACGCTTCATTTTTTAATGAATCTCTCTTTTAATGAATCTCCCTTCCATTGCAATGAGCTGTTACAAGTGTCTCTTGCGTTTTAATGACGAAATTCTAATTTCACTGTGGGCTGTATTAAAGATAGCAGTCGTTGGACTACGCCTCCAAATTCCATCTCTCTCTCTCTCTCTCTCTCTCTCTCTCTCTCTCTCTCTCCCCCGAACTGTTTCCTTCGCATATTTGTTTCGGAACGACGTCGAACATAATCAATGCGTAACCAAAACCATATTTTAACCGCAACAGCATTTTGACTTTGAAGCATTGAGATTCTCCCACCTTCCCCTCGCATGACCTTCCTCGACCCGCGGTGCAATATGTTTGGCTGCCAGTTCGCGCACTGAACGCGAAAATTCCTCGCGATAGTCCCCGGATGTGGTTTTTTTTTCTATTCTTCGGTGCTTTGAGGCGTATTTAGAAGGTTTTTTTTTTGAGTTTTTCACGAGTGAAGAAGTGGAAGCACGGTGATAAAGCGAGAGCGGCGCTGCATGCTCGAATGGGATTTTTTTTTACCTGCCTTAAAGTAAAATTTATGCGATTTGAGAAAAAACTGCTTTTTCATACCCTCAAAATCCACATGTTCCTCTTCATTTCCATCCTCCTGTTTAAATTTTGATGCATATTCACGGCATCCCCGGGTCTTCTGCTCGTGAGGAAAGTAAATTTAAACAATTCATTAAATCGTGACTCGTAGTCATACACTACCGGTGTACTAATTTTTTGGGAAAACTCGGATAACTTTGAATGCAGCGCATACTGTGCAATGAATTTATTTTTTTTATCTGCTTCTCATCTTAAGGTGTTATAAATCAAAATTGATGTACTTCTATTAAAAAAAACTAATCGTCTGATCTTTTGACATTTACGTTTTCAGAATCTCGTTCAGGCGATCAAAGTTTCCTGGTTCAGTTTTGCGATCACGTAAGTCAGCTGACGTTGAAACCAATGGTGATACCTCATTCTTCATTTCTTTCATTTCAAAAGGCGGTTCTCTTAATTCAAGGGAGATAATGAATGGGTGCTTCTTTGGCAAATGTTATCTTTGCAGCCCTGTCTCCATGGTATCGAAGTTTTGGGTGGTAAAAATAAAAGAATATTTGGGAAAAACTAGAAAGTTTCCCACACCCCCTATAAAAGGGGTCGGTAGGAAGTGGGAAAGTCTATCTTTATTCTGTTCTGGATGATAATCGTGAAAAGTTTTCCGTTTCGCATAGAATTATTAATCCTATTTATCTTTTACACAAGGAACAATGAATGGCACCACTTTTCGCTCGCCAGTTTTAGCGCATTTTTTTCTGGAAATGTGAAGGGTTCTGTGTAAAATGCAAAATACGACCTGTGCACCACTCACCAGCGAATACCGCGATAGATTCGATCGCCTCTCGAAGCCGTGGAAAACCATTCTGTATAATTAACGACCTCATGGTGATCAGATGAAAAACATTCCGGAGCGTGTGGAACTGGAAAGCATGGGAATAGTGCTGAAATAAATTTTGCAAAAGTAGATTAAAACAAACGACAAAACATTAAAGACTCCGATATTACGCTTATCAAAGATGGCATTTGCGATAGGATTGAACGATAGCACAATTTGCTGGCCGCCTGTACCCGTTGGGTCATTTTTTTTAATCCGGTTTACTCAAGAATCATATAAATTTTTTTTATTACGCATAACGACGCTTGGCGCTGAACATTTCGAATTAGAATATTTCTGATATAATTTCCTTTTTATTTGTGTGAATAGCTCATTCCTTCGCCACCGGCGACTGTGATTGGCTAGATAAATGTTGACAGCGGTTGAATCCAGATCCTCAGATAATTTAGATTCCGGGTCGCTCCGAATGATATGCACGGATGCATCCTCCTCCTCCCGACGGTGACACCACGTGGCGCTTGGCACCCGATCGGAAAGAAGTCCATGCGATCCGTATGAAGTGCTCTATAGCACGTGTGATCAGAATGAGCGGAACACTCGAGAATTCTCCGCGGTCGCAAAAGGTTGCATTCTACTCAAAACATTCCGAACATTTATTTCCGAATCGATTGGTAACCGAACCCCTTTGCTAATTTGTTCGCTCTGGTTGGATCTCTGCCGAGAAACCTTTAGTAGGCTAACTTGGAATTTCAGTTCTCACAATTTCAGTTCACAAACGAAATAGTAAACATTAGCATCATTTTTAATCCGCGCATGCTTATGCAAATAATGCCGCTATTATTGGTGAAAGGACGTGATTTGAAGATCGATTTTTTAAGTTATTTTTTTATTGTCAATACCCTGCCAAAGGGGGTGTTGACCGGCAGTGGGATGTTGAAGACTGTGATAGAGGGTAGAATGTTGGGCAAAAGAGGAAAGGGAAGGAACAGGATAGGGATGTTGGACGGGGTGAAGGGAGGAAGAAAGTACGCAGAGATGAAGAGGGACCTGATATAGGGTAGGATGATGGATTTTGTGTTTTGTTAGGAGTAATAAAATATTTGTTTGGTAGTTGTGTCCATCCAAAAACCTACCTTAACCGGTAGATTACCTTAAAAAAAAACCCTGCCAAAAACCTTGCAATCTACTGCTAAGATTTTTGAAGGGGCTGTTTACACGCGAGACTTCTCTTGACCCAAAATACTTTCCCTAACAAGCGCAGTCGGACTACTTTATTTTGATCTGCTATCGTTCATGGAAAAAATGACACCTTATATCCATCTGCTCCACACTTAATCTCTCTAATTTTATTGACATGATCTCTCTAACCGAAGTACGATGGGGGTAATAATACATTTTCATCATCACTGCTAAAGAGGCGCCATTCCAATTCAAATGCAAGAGCTTCAATCTGTGATTTAACCTTCCCTCCATGAGTGATTCCCAGCCTAGCTGCTATTTTGGATACGCTACAAAGTTTATCATGACAATGTTTTACCAATCAAGCTCCTCTACTCTACACGCGATCCAATGCGGCAATTAATCCTGCTTCGTGAGGATCCAATATGCTGGCAGCAAATTCTTAATGAGGCCTAACCAACGATATGTTAAATTTATCTTGGAAATGTTATTGATAGATAGATAGCATTGTATTTTAGGCATCGGAAATTACTTGGTGGATATTATTTCTTTTGGCAGTTCCGTAATACGAGTAATAAGCACTGCTGTCCGGGCACCCAGTCATCTTTTCCATGTCAATTGCCACATTCCCTGCACCCCATCTGGTCGCTGTCAGTGGGAAACTAGATCGACTCTATCCTAGTACGCCACCCTAGTACGCCCCCCCCCCACCTTCGACCCGCCCGCTGCCTTTCCAATCCCCCCCACGTGGTGCATATATCTTCCTCCGCTTTTCTCTCCTTCACCGATCATATTCATAACGCATTCTCCGCTCTGCCCCTCTTCCCTCTTCTCGGCATTCCCCGCACGTCTCCCCCTCCCTAATTTATATATCGCCCTTATCTCCCCCTCTCTCCTTCCTCGCCTCCTCTTCCGCTTCCCATCCTTTGCCTACCTCTCCTCTCTCTCTCTCCTTCTGCTCCTCGCCCCCCTCATCTCAACTTCCTCTTTCGACCCGAATCCGCTCCCGGGCAGGATCCATCTTCGTAACCAGAATAACCCTTCACCTTGGCTTTCCTTTTACGAAAATCTTATTTGTATTTCTTCAAATACGCAGGACTTGAGGAAAATGACGACGGCTGGCAACTGACATTTTCTAATTTTCAAGTTAGCTTCTCTGGCGGAGTCTTATAAGGAGTTCTCATCTTTTTAACAGTGTTAAGTGTTGACTCAATGAGGCATGCAATCATTGTCTTGCGCAAGTTACGGCGAAAAGGGAGGCGGGCACAAGGATAACGGGGTTGCCAAAAGCGGCAAGTACTGGGCCCATCTCTGGTTGTATTGGAATTCAAATCCAAAATATCAAATGAATGTAAACGCGTGTTTCGTAGAATGGTGATTTGATTCCTAAAATTTTGTCGAATGAAAAATTATTTCCTTGGTATTTTATGGTTCACTCTTCTAATGACGAATTGCGATTCTTCCTAGACCGTCTTTGTCTTTAGCTCACGTACCCATTGCCATCAAGGACTCGTAAATGCAAACAATAGTTTTGAAAATGCATTTGTTTTAGTATTTCTCCGCTACTGCATCTGCGAATCTTGGATATAATTTATTTTCATAGTGGATCTAATGTAACCATACACCTTTTAGAAACTACGTTTTGAAGCTAATTACTGGCATTATAGCCATGCTGAGACAATTTACTGTACGGCTGGAGCATTATTTGTGGTGAAATATATTTTAAAACCTCGTGTATTAGTTTATTAGTAACACTTCTTAAGTGCATAAATTGTCGATTCTTTTTTCAAATAAGAATGTTCTTGAAAGAGTTTCGGAGGGGTGCTTCTCTACAGCTGAGTAAATTTTAATTGGATATAATCTCTGAATCTTGGCACCCAATGCATGATATTTCCTATTCATGTTTGGAAAAAACGTGCGTGATGGGTTAACGATTCCCTTTGCAGAATCATGAGTTAAATATATTTTTGAGGCACCAAATTGTGTTTAATAAGCGAGACATGTTTTTTCAGTATCACGGAGAGGATTTATGATTAAAACACAATATTAACTCTTCTTCTTCGTTGTAATACTAGTAAGGTTTTTCATAAATGCTTTGTATTATTCGCTCCGTGAACTTGAAACTGTTTTAGCGCTCCAAATGGTACTTTAAATCAAATATGTGTAACTGACAGTCAATGGGTAATGCCGCCGAATGGCAGTGAATACAGTCGCCCGATTGACATCTGCTTTGGGCGCATTTTCTTCATCGAAGAAGTTTCTTCTCTGGCAACAGGTGCCGCTAGTGATTCGCGATTACCTTTCGCCAACTCTAAATGGACATGGGTGGGGGACGGATGGGAAGAGAGGATCCTTCAGAATGACAGGGCCTCGGGATCTCTCCCCATGCCTTCCGCCATCAAGTCGCTCGGCGATGTTTTTGCGAATGGATCTACCATTGTGGGCTTTCGAAGGCATCATCATTTGATTTCTGGGGAATAAACCCCAGTTGATGCCCCGAGGTGTCTCCAAATGTAAGCTCCGACTGCGCTATTTCATCGTCGCTACGTCGTGGATCGGTCTAGTACTTACTTGAACATGTGTTTGCTCATTGATCCATTAACTTTCCCTAAATTTATTATTTTGAATAAAGGAGAAAAAGACGCCTTTGTTGAGATTTTGAATATCATACGATGAGTTCCAACAATGAAATTAGTCCTAGGCTGACATTTTTAAAACAAAACGTGTGGGGGTTTTCCTTAGGGGAAGAGGTCTTCTTTCGAGGCTATTTATTTACCCTAGGCGCCTTAGTTTTGATCGATAGCGTTTGTGGGGTCTTCGACGACACTCAGACCTCTTGGTGCATTGTTGTATGGACCCGTGCTTAAAGCTGGCTGACCGCCGCAAGATGGGAGGGGGGCGGGGGAAGAGCACCACGCTATAGGCACGGAGGAGGTGACCCAACCAGCTTCCGACCGGGCTCAGGTAATGCTTCTGATCTCATGGGAACTGCTGCGTCGCAGTGGCTATTCCCTGTCTTTAACTGTGTTGCCCAATTCAGTTAAGAAAGCAAATGTTAGATCCATTGTGCCCAAAAACGTAATTTATCTTTTATAATCCAATCAGGGTATGGGATTGGCCTCGAAATTTATGATACTACTATTGCATTTATGTATTAAAATGCAGCTTGAAAATTATTGCTTGAAATTATTCTATATAAGTTAAGCAATAATACATTTATATCTCAATTTTAGAATATTATTGGGTTTCATAATACTTTCAGTTTTGTGGATCTTTTCTCAATTTAAGCCAAATTTCCTTCTCACTTGTATCCCCACGGTAAAACGTTCTCACTGAAGCCACCAGCAATGGATTTAATTGCAATTTCAGGGCCATGCTACGGGTATTGGCCGATCTGATAACTTTCATTTAGAACTCCGAAAGGAGAGTCATATTAAAATGGCTCTCCTGATTGCGCATTGTTGCAAAATCCTTTAAAAGTTGAGCAAACACTTAGTATTCATGAGGACTGAGGGAGAGTTCACTTTTCCCCGCCGTCGGCCACGGTTGTTGAAACGGAGGGATCACGACACCCGGCTGGCGTAATTGAAAAATAACTTTATCGTCCTCTTTAAGGCAGGTACACCCTTGGCTGTGGAACACGAGGGGCGGCAATATCTCCTTACGGCCTCTCCTCGTGAGGCGGCCGGGGCCCTAAAGCGAAACGCTCCCGCACTTAATTCGGCCCTTATGGATCGCACGCTTGACTCCCCGAAGCAAAACCCATATCCCACGCCACGTCCCATCCAGACCCCGCATCATTCTCCTCTCCCAAGGACCCCATTTTACTACTGTGACATCTCCCCACTCCTTCAGCCCTTCCCTCCCCTCCGGGGTCCCTTTTTATCTCCCCAACCCTGCCCACGCCCACCCTCCCACCTCGACTCCCCCGTAAGCAAGGACTCCCTTCGCGTTCGACACTCTCTTAGTGACATGTTCCCCAAGATCCTCAAGGGTCCCTTAAAGAGGGTATAAGGGGTCGGGTTACTAGGGTTATGGGGAAGGTCCCTAAAACCCTCGAAATTTCTGAGTCAGCATTCGGTATTGAGGAGAAGGGAGGGAAGGAGGCTGGGGATGTTAGTGGCCCCCCGGAATGGAAGTTTTGGGGGGTCGGCGGGAGATCGGGGCAGTGGGGGTGGTACCAACCCCCGTGCTCGGGACTCCCCCAGGGGTGGGGGCGCAGTTCCCCCTCTTTCCCAGCCCGTCCAGCTTCAGAGGGTGGCGTAGGGAAAGGGTTGACAGGAGGGATGGATGAGTCTGTAGCGAAGAGCAGCGCATATCTCGATGCATAGGAATATTCGATGAATTCCCGTAGCTATCCTGATTCAGGGTCTCCTTCTTACCTTCTCTGGGGAAAGGGAAGGACCCTTCGTCAGCGGTAATTATTTTTTTTGGCCCATCTTTGTTATTGTCACTTTGGCTACCATTATTTATAAAATAAAAATCTTTATTTGGAATTGTGATTATGTTTGCGGGTGAAAGATTAGAACGGCAAATTCTAATGTGTCTAATATTTCCATTTGTTATAACAGCATTTAACTACCTCTTCATCGGATAAATTACCATGCCGATTTAAAACTTTGTAAATATAAATTGTTATCAGGGGCAGTCTATCGGTTGAGATAGGCTTTGAGAGGACACTGACTAGCAATTGCTACATTTGAACGTTTCAACTAATGCGACATAATATGTTATATTATCTAAAATAAGAAGCATCATCAAGATGATGCATGATCTTCACTCTGGAGCATCGTATGTGGGCGTATCGATATGTTGGCAAGCATCGTATCGGAAACCCGCCCCAAGGAGAATACTGCGAAATGGAAGCGCCAAGTGCGCGTGCCTTCGCTTTCGTTGGCTGTGGGAGGAAATATAAATATGAGTTCTCCGCCCCCCCCTCCCCCTCCCCCCGGCGAAGGTGTGCTGCGGCCGAGGGAACACGTTTCGGAGCTGTAAAGAAGGGGTGAGTTTATTTCAGTGGGATGGGCGCGAGGGTGAGGAGGGCCGGGCGTCTTTTCGGCGGTGGCGTGGAGTGGGAATGGGTGGGTGGGTGGGTGGGGGAGGGGGGACGAGATCATCCCCCTCGCGACGTCCTTTACGGACCCCATCTGACGGATGGCAAGATTGTAATTTGGCGTCAGTCCAAGGAGCGGGAATGTTTCCCTTTTTTTGCCGGGGAAGTGGAGGTTTTATTGACGCCAGGTTATGCGGTATAATTTCCCGTTGGTATTGCTCCGCCGCTTCCCCTTCCCCAGGATCGTAGATCGACGCGGGTTTCATATTAATTTTATGTAACGGGCGTCGTTTGGAGCTGTAACGGCGAATTAGGCAAGAAAACTCACTCGGAATTTATAGGATCGTGCGGAGGGCATATTGCTGGACCGCAGCGTTTGTGAGGACTTGGGAGGGAGATAAAGATCTTTTTCTTTGTTTTTAGTCTTCCTCTCGTGCCAGTAGATGATGGTTGGAATCGGTTACTCCACCCTTGTCTATTTTCTATTATTCTCTAAAAATTTATTGCATTTAGGTAGATTTAGAATATTCGCATTGCGTCGATGCTTGCGGATTTTCTGATCGAGAAACGATCATTATTGTGCTGTTGCTCTTTGCTGATCTCACAGTCGTACTTGTAAAGATGGAAGTACCAAAAAGTATACTTGGTAGCTAAAATGGATAAGGGAACCGAGAAGCACAAGTCGAATCAACAAGTACAGGAATAACATTCAGATCTTTAGTCTCAGCACATAGAATACTTTTCGAATACATCCTTATTAATTAAGGTTTATTAAGGGTAAGGAATTTGCTATTCATGATCCAAGATCACCTGTGATCGAAAAGCAAGGAGAGATTGAGCGAAGTAACATAAAAAAAGATTCTGAATCGAAATAGGCTTTTTGCCTGAGTTAGAAACAGCTTATTATAAGAAGTACTGGCCTTAATGCTACGAAGTGATTTATAATAGCTTTCTGCGGCCATATAGCACGTGCACTAGCATTAGAAGAGAAAGTGTGATCAAAATTTATGAAAATGCCTCGTGGGAGAATGACGTAGATTTAAATGGATGAGCCGAGTGACAAGCGGAATACGAAGAGTTTGAAAAGAGAAAAGGAAACAGCGGAAGGAAGAAGATGGGGAGGGAAACAGTTTGAAGACATCTTGAGGCGCGGTAGGAATGCTGAAGACCAAAATTGAAGGATGGAAGGTAGTGCAGAGTGAAGCCAAGAGTGAATCGAGTGAAGAAGTGATGGAGACAACAGCGATTGAAGGAATATAAATATTGGCGACTATTAGTATAACAATAGCAGCTACATGTTTATCCTCGAATTGGGAACGCGTTATGGCGGTGATGGGTGCGCAGGGCTGTCATGTGTTGACCAACCTTCGCTATTTTGATCTTCAAGTTTTATATTTAATTTTTTTTGTAGAATCGCATGAGTTTCAGATAGCCTAAAGTTATTGGTAATAAAGTTGATGATAGATACATTTTAAAATTGTCTTGCCTCGTTTATTTCCTATCGGAAATAAACATTCGTGGAGTCGAGGAAATTGCCTTCCGTTTTAATCTGCCTATTCCGTCTATGAATGGATTGCTTTCGTTATTTTCAAGAGATGGCATTCACATTTATGGAATGTTGATTTTTCTGATCTCACTTCATCATTTCGTTATTAAAAATATGACGAATGTTATTTTAAATTCCTATGCCATTACCCTTCAATGGCCGTATCCTTGTTTATTTGAAGACATATCACGTCCCGAGTAAACGAGTGGTCGTCAAATTTGTTGGGGAGACGTGTTGAAATTCAATCAGGAGAATATATCACCGCGTATATATGCTAAATACGTTTTGCTAAAATGCTTTCTTTAGCTCCTTTTTCTTCAAATTGTGTGATACCAAGGGCCTATAAATCTCAGGAGAAGTGAAATTTGCCGTATTTCATCGGTAATTTCATTTATAGCCCCGATTTCATAAAATTTTCTCTTCCATCGGATATCTTCGTCACGATTCAATAACTTTGAAATCTTTAGTTTTCTATTCCGTCCACGATACCGGATGATTTGGTGCATCAGTTTGGCGGGATTTATTCGTTAATATGGATAAGGATTTTCTCTGGAGCCCAAAATTCACTTCGACGCTATTCTCAAATGAAAATGGCTTCAACTTTCAGTTGCATAAGGTTGCAATGTGTAACTTTAATTGGCAATAGCGAATATCCTGCCAAGTTGAGCTTAGTTATTTGCTTAAATACCCGTAAAAGGGTTTCATCGCTCCTCAGCTCCTTTTAGTATTTTTTGCCCCGTGAATCTTGTTAAATTTAGTGTTACGGGACTAGTAAAAGTAACGACCGTGCAAGGAAAAACACCGCATCCGATAATAAATGCCAAAAATTGTGAGATTTTCACTGCAAATGCGTCAGAATTTCATTCTTTTCCATTTTTTGTTTTTTGATTTTAATTTTTCATTCTTTGGTAATCAGGAATTTCAGCTAACCTTCAGTTCAAGATTTCCTGAACCTTAACATCCTCTCATTATGTTTCACTACTTACAATCTCATGAATATTTTACGAAATGCAACATTTTAATTGGACTCATCCCCGTAAACATTACGTGCATCCTTGCATCTGCCATCAAAGATTATAAAATGAGTTTTTCAGAGTGTTCGAGTTTCCAGCCAGCAGAGGCAAAATTCAAGTTCAGTTCAATATCGGTTTCAATAATGTTAATAGCTTTGAATGAATTAAAAAATAAAATTGCTAATCGTCAACGAAATAAAACTCCATGCTCTTTCACCTTTGCCAGGAGGTTCTTTTATTTAATCTTAATTTGTCGACCGAACTAATTGTATTGATTGAAATACTGTGTTTCATAATTTCATGTCGCTATGTACATGCATAATAAAAGTGAAACGTCTCCAAACTTTACTTGTAATACGAGAACGTTGCATACGAGACTTTTGGTAATCCGCAGCATACTCATCTTAATAGTAATTGTATTATGTGGCCATGTTCTAATCACGGACTTCGTGCCAACATAGCTAGCTGCTCATAGCCCTGCTCCCCAGTGCCACAATTTAATTTCCCAACGAAATGCAACAATAACTTGGCATCGTAAACTTTGGCCTCCTTTTGCCCATTAAATGACTTTAGTCGTGAGTGAATACCTATCAAGCCAGGATCATTTGTCGTGAATCTACTCGCCGCGACACAATTGTCTCTTCCCCCCCCCCCCCCGTGTGGTAGAGCGAAGCTTGTTAGAATCTTATTAGAAGCGAAGCCTCGCTCCTAATAAGATTTCCGGGGAAAGAATACCACGGCCGTCTCGGGCGAGCTTTCCTAAAGCTCTTTTGGGATCCAGACTCGCCCATGAATGCACCCACACAATCTTCCCTTCGAGTAATGGCTGAGGAAGTGACGCGACGTCGAGGGACGGGTGCTTTGAAAGCGAACCCTCTATCCACGACCGCACCCTCTCTCCCTCTTTCGCTGTAAGCATCGCCCACGCCGAGAGGCCGCCGCGTTTTGTCATGCGCCTCGTGTACCCCTGGGCTAATAAGCATTCTCCGAAAGCTCCGATGCACAAAAGCTGATTTTATTCTAAAAAAAGTCCTGCTTGCCCTACTTTGCTACTTCTTTTGCAGTTTTGAAAGACTCAACGGTGGCTTGTACGTATTTCCTTCTCCTTAAATATACGCTCCGCCTCTCTCAATAAATTTTGCTCTGTAGAATCGAGATCATTAAATGGCAAATGATGGATTTGGTATCTGCTAACGGAATCTGTGGAAGCATATGACAACGAGCAAGGCATTTGACGGCGGTTGAGGCTGCCTTGGAATGGTAACGCAGTTGGAAGTTGGTGTGAGGACAAATGGTTAGGGGCAATTTGAACTGGTTTTTAGGGCAATTTGGACTGGCAAGTGGACTTTCCGTGAATCGCTTCCAGGTTTACTTTTTTAATTGTAGAGTAACTTTTTAATGGTTGCATTTTATAAATATACCTACCCCTAAATCCCCCTAATGAGGAGCGCTCTCAATCTATCCGTGCAATCCAATTCCTTCCATCGTGAAAATTATTCTTTAAGTGTCATTCAGACGGTATCATTACGTAGCCGTGGATCGTTGTACTCATGAATCGTTAGAACCAAATGTAATTGAAGGAGTTTATCACGCAGCACTACAAAAATAGTGGGATGTGAATGTGAAGAAAGGTACGAATTTTAGTGAGTTTGTTTTAAATTAAAGTTTTAGTTGACTACTTCAGGTTATAATCGGCCTAAAAATTTAACCACCGATGACTAAATAACCATGATCATTTAAATGTTTTCTTTGAAAATGTCCAGGGAAAAACGTACTTCTAACGGGTCCACGAATCGTCAATTATTTTATATAATAATTTTTTCACTCTTCTCCTCGCGATTTCCTGCTCGAAATCGCCACATTTGAGACTTAACGTCCCAAATTTTGGAAAAAAACGCGAATCAGCACAAACCAAGTTTCTCGCTTGAGAATGCAATCCTTCGAACCTTGCTCAGGGCAAATGAGTGGCCCATCTCTCCGGAGGAAGTTCGGGAAGTGTGACCTCGCCCCTCGCCTCCGAGGAAATAAAGCCCTCTTCATCGGCGACGACGGATTACAAAGAGGATAAACGAAATAAACTCTCCGAGGGCAGGGCACGCGTTTATCCGGTGGGCCAATAGGATGCGTGAGTGTAAGCGAACGTGGGATACGAGCGCGAAATAGGGAATCGATGGTTTCGTCTCGCTTCCGCAAAGGCGAAGTGAAGACGAAGTAACTCTCACAGCTTTGGGCCGCCCCAATTAATAATCCCCGCTGAAGAGTGCCTGGCCTGGGTGGGGCGAAAGGGGCCCCGGAACAGAAGGGGGGGGGAGGGAGGCGGATAGTAGGGTCGCACGGCCAAAGCGTGAAGCGTGCGCGAATCTCTCTCTTGTGTATTCGCTGAATATTTCAAGCCGCGAAACCCGTCCGACAAGAGAGATCTAAATGCGTGCCCCATTTTTTTTCCCGCACCCCTCCAACCCACTGAAAACCCTTCCTCTCTAAACTTCCGATGTTTACGTTAAATATTCCATTTTCTGGTCCGTCCGCCGATCGGAAATCCCTCCTCCCTCCCACAACGATTTTAAAGCGGATATGGCGCTATCCTTCGCATCGTTGAAAAATATGGGGCAAAGGTTTCTGTTCGCGCTACCGTGTCACGCGAGGCTTGCCTGCCTACTTTGCTTCATCTGTTGGTCCGCAACCGTCGATCCACAAAAGGATCAACCGAAGGAGATGCGAAGGCAGAAGGGAACCGGTTTACAAGGTGTTCTTGGCCGTCCGAAGTCATCCAACACTCATTAGCATCATCCTCTCGACATTAACCGAAGTTCCGAACGAGTAAGCTCACGGACTGGGTTCGGGAGCTTGACTCCCTCGTAAGTGGACTTGGGCGGGTGTAATGCCAGTCGGGGGTATCCGGCGACGTTTCACCGCAAGTACCGGGCTAAGAGGGCACTTTGCATGATTATTCGCGGTGTGTCTAATGCAATCTAAACCAATATACCGATCGATGGCGAACTTGGTTTTGGGCTCTGGATATAGCATCCATCTGATTCGTTGTGTGGAAAATTAAATGGCTCCATGTAATCATCTTTAGAAATTTAAATGCGCATCGTTATAAATTTTAAATTTATCGATATGTGCTTTTAATAATGCGGAAAATATTCCCTAATAATTTCTTGGAAGGAAGAAGAAATTGGAATGAAGTCCTCGATAGTCGTTTTGGATTTTATCGAAAAGAAATATTAATTAATTGATGGGCACAAAAGTGATCTTTCCAGGTGGACTAGTGATAAAAAGTTGTCCCAATGAATTTGAAGGAGCTGTGAGTTGGGATTCAAAAGTATTTGTGAATTGCAGAGAGTCGACATTTTTCTCCTTACTTATTTGAGTGCTAAACGTCGAAATTGTGTGGGCCCAGGGGAATCTAATTTTAATAAATATTGCTGAGGATTATAATTAAAATGAGAAGATTGGTTGACCGTAAACCGCGATTCTTTTAAGTGCTCTCGCATCCACCGTCTTGCTTCCTTTTGGTATTTTCAAATTGATTTTCCGCGTGAGACGTCTCATTCTTATTTCCCTTCCAATGTGTTTCTAACATATCCACTAAATCTCAGGTGTGGCGTTTCATCCGGTACTTCCTTTTAGTATTTACCCTAATCTACTTCTATTCTTCTCTTTTCTCGTTCCATTTTAAAACGTTTTAACTCATCCTGCGAATTCGTCACGTGCGCAAGATGTTATACTTTTGTATTGCACTTAAACGTGTCCTCTTTGATCGTTGAAAATGGTTATTAATGGCGAAAGCCTTTTTTTAACTTCAATGCTTGAAGTCTGGTGGATTCCTTCTTTTGCATTTTTTGCTTCTTCTGAGTCGGGTGCAATATTCCACTTGCTCTGTTTCGTATCTCCTCTTATAGCGTAACGTCGGCCTTCAGCTTCTATCGTAAGTGTAAGCCTTCCTGGATTTCCTTTCTTTTTTCCCTGATTTTTACGTCTTATCTATCAAGTGCCAGATCATTGCATTTGAGGACGCCAGCAAGTTCTCATAAAAAATTTCGCTTGCATTCTATCTCCCCTTTGCTTTATACCTTAAGATGCCAGTGAGGAAGTAAATATCACAAATTGTTATTTATAAAATAGAACCGAAGATACCGGCGCATGTCTTTTATGTTCCTTTGTGGGCATTGAATTAAGCATTTTTGCAGTTAAAGTTATAGTTAGTATTGACGTACGAAAATATTAAGCATTCAACTTGAATGTTATTAATTTATAGTTTTGGCTTAATAAATGGCGAAATAAATTTTATTTCTTGTAGTATCCGGGCAACGAAAACACCGCACTCCTTTTGTTACCATGTTCACGCGATCTTATATAAATATACAGTGTAAAAATGTAACTTTTTACAAATTTAAAAATACTCTTTACGATATTTGAAAACCGTTGGTTTATCATACTCATTAGTCAATTTCCCTTACATTAAAAAGAGAAGTTTCAGGCGTGATATGGTGGAACATCATGATTAATTAAAAAAATTGTGGAAAAAACATGTGGAAAATTGCTATTTTTAATTATTCCCTTACATTAGATAAATATTCCTTCTCATTACCACATACAACGCCCGTCATAAGCAACCGCTCATTATACGCCGTTTCCCGATGCTCCCGGCCTCTGGAGGCGTTCATGTCGATTGATCCGGGGAATTATTGCGATTTTCGGGTAAATAACACAAATGAAGTGATTTGGAATCGAGACGTTTTATCCACTCGAACATTTTGCAGCTCGGGAGACTCTTTCCCAGGCCTTTGTCAATCGCCTCAACCCACCTCCCTTTCTTCCCGCCCCCACCCACGCCCTTGGATCTCTCTCCCTCTCTCTCTCCTCTCCGGAGGGAGGCAGGAAATGGAGCGATGATTTATCCATGGCTCGGGATGGAGTAACGAAGCATGGGCGGAGACTCTTCCCAGTCTCCCCTCTCCGCCCAAACAGTCTTCCCAGGATTCCTGCGATGCGCCCATGCCGTTCTGGCGCCACCTGGCGCCGTCCCCCACACCTCGCCACCCCCACCACCAACCCATTTTTATCAATTGGAAATCGCTCCCTACCTCAGGCACGGACGTACTCTCTGTTTAGAGGGCCCCTCATCCTCTCATTCATCCGTCAGACCCTCCTCCGCCTCCTTTCTCCCTCCCCTCCTCCTCCACACTTCCTAACTTACAGGGTTCGTCCGGAAAATAAGTGTACTGAGCTCAGGAAAAAAAATATATTACACTTTTACATATCTTAAGCTAATATTCCTCAAAATAGGGCCCTTGTGAGTCGATACACTTGTTCCAGCGGCGTTCCCATTCCTGGAACGCTCCCGCGAAGGCATCATCTGGAACCTCTCGAAGACTCGTCGTCGACCTCTTCTCTGCCCTCCACGAACGTCTTGTGCCACCGAAAGATCATGTTTCTGGACATGGCTGACTCCCCGTAAGCCTGGTTAATCATACCGACAGTTTCGGTAGACGATTTCCCAAGCTTTACCGCAAATTTGATGGAATAACGCTGCTTCGGCATCGCGTTCCGTGACGTGGGTCGAGCGTGGAGGTTCGCGTTAACAGAGCTCCTCACTACACCACAGCTCAGAGCCGACTGCCTTTTTCAGCGTCGCTTGCCAACATACCCCCCTCCAATCGCAGCCCGTCAGAGCGGTGCTGGGCGCGCCTGGAGCGGCGCGCCCAGCCCAGGAGTCAGTACACTTATTTTCCGGACGAACGCTGTACATTCCTTCCCTTCCATCGCGGCACTTTTCATGTTTCAAGCGATGGCGACAAGGCGCTCAAGAGGAAGCAATATTATTGTCCTACTCTCTTTTATTTCTTCTCTTACTTTAGAAATGTGTACTAAATGTGAGCAAGATCCTCTCAATGTCTAAGTCAGGCCTGGGTGGTTCGTTCTTGATGGCCCAATAGCTAACGATATTTCCGGAAGAGAATTGAAAGCCAGTAGGTCACGGCATTCCTCCGGGGGGTGGCAAAGAATAATATTTCTTCAGTAAGTATCTGAAAGGATTTCAATAATTTTTATTCTAAATACCTCCCTTGTTATTTTTGAATGTTCTCATCCTCCTAAAAACAATTTTTTTTATCCAAGCCAATTATTTATAGGTTTTCATTTTTTTTAGCAGGAAAATATTTCCATATTGTCCAAAGGATATGAAAGCATGATGTTTCAGTTTGGGGAATCCCGCCTTCTTTTCACGCTTGGGAAACCTATTTCGAAACCTTATTTGGCCATTTCAGCCAAGACGTAAAGTCTATCGAGAAGCCCGATGCATTTGTGTAGCTGGTTCCTTTCCTCGGCCGTCTACATGGGAGACCTTAATTAATTTCATCTGCGAAACGACACGACCGCAGACTTGAATACTCGAAAAAGGATTTGTTTCATTTTGTGCCGGTGGTGAGGATGCGCTTGGGGCGTTCTCAGCGTGACGGGCTCGCTCGTGGAGACGACAGGCAGTGTTTCGAGAAACGAAACGGGAGACCGAGCATCTGGCCGAAAGATCCAAGAGAACTCATCCAGTAATCTTGATGAATCATATCCTGCACTTGCTATTTCTTTTCGTGAGCCATTCTAATTATGATCGCAATCATTCAACTCAACATATCATCACACACACACACGCGTGACTGCTGGCGTTCTAAAACTCACTCTCTCTCTCTCCCTTTCTCGAGAGAGAGAGAGAGAGAGAGTCGTCATCCCTTGTCCTGCGGGCCAGAATTCATTCGTTTGAAATGAAAGGTTGGACATTAGGTTTCGTTCCGCGCTTTTAATCTCATTTGACCTCGTAATTTTCCCAGTGACCGCGGGGCTTAGCCCTCACTTCCACGCCCCCATTTTGACCCAGGATGACCTCCCCAAGTGCAAAGAATGCAAATAAAGAAAATAAGTGAATTTCTTATTCATTCCGATGCTCACAACGGAAGGGAAACATTTTTTAGGCCTCATAGAACTGTGTGTGTGTTGGGTTTCCACTGCCTCAAACATGTTCGCTCCGAAATCTCTATTCTGGATTGGTCATTCCCAAACACTTTTCTTCCTCCAAATTTTCAATGCTTTTAAATTTGTTATTAAATCAAAGGGTCGTTTGTTTGTTTGTCTTCAAATTGGCTTCCGTTTAAGCAAGATAAAGGAGAAAGAAAAGGAATGAATTATTGTGACATTTTAAAGATAACGTAAAATCATTAAATGAAGTACACAATGTATTTTTTCACTGTTCTTTATTTTGGTACTACTAGATTCTACGCTGAGGCGTCATCATCAGGTACATACTCACCTGATGATGACGCCTCAGCGTAGAATCTAGTAGTACGTACCAAAATAAAGAACAGTGGAAAAATACATTGTGTACTTCATTTAATGAACATGTACTTCCACATACTTGAGCCGAAAATAATCGGATACATAACTTAAAATATTTAACTTAGTTTAATGAGAATTTTTTCATTATAATAGTATTACAGAACTGTTTATTTTTTAAAGAAATAATTAGCGTATGTGTACCCAAGTAATACAATTTTTTATGTGTTTTATGCCTTCGTTTCAACCAGGGGAATCCTCGTTCCTTCATTTCATGCGATGAAAATTTTTTTTCTCTTTAACATTGATTCCGATAAATCAAATTTCTTTGAATGCCCTCAAAGTTTAAAATATTTCTTGAAGTCTAAGTCATATATTTTACTGCATAATTTTTAGCGAGAGAAATTTGTTTCAATGAGAATCCAATCGAGCATGATGAATATTTTAATGGTTCGCGAGGCGTTTGTTTTATCTTCTGCCCGAAATTCAAACGTCTCTTTCTTGCGAGTGATGGAGAGTTTCCCATCAAAATCTTCCCATTACGTACAGAACTGCTTGAGACTAAATATCGAAGGAATCCAATGTCGGTTGCAGCCGATCGCGGATTCTTTCCTAGCCCTTCCGACTTCTCTCGGAGGAATGCGTTTGTGTCGGATATGGAATCTATTCTCGTCCTCTGTAACTGGAGCGAGTGAAGTCCCGGGATCGATATCGCCCAATATAAAGCCCAGGGGAATGTAACCCCATTACGAACGAAAAATTAGTATTTTAATATTCTCCTTTTCGATCGGTAGGTCGTGATTGTCAGGGAGGGAGGGGACCTGCCCGCATGAAATGAATCGTCAGGGGATAACGTTTGCGAAAACCTTTTATTTTCCCGGCGTATCCTAGGTCGTCAGATTTTCATCTCTTTCATTCGGCTCCTCCCCCCCCCCCCCTCCACCCCCGGGGTCCGGAGGGCATACGGGGAATGGGGCGAAGGAGGAGGGCCGCTTCGACATTGTTGCCGTTCCCATGGAGATGGATGCCCAATACCCTTTTTCTCCCCCCCCCACTCCTCCCTCTTCTCTGATCCTTGAAAAAAGAGACGGCTTCAGTGGAGGTTGAAAAAATTCTCCGCTACCCCTCCCCCCACCTTTTTTCTCTCCCCCTCACCCCCGCCTCTGGTCTTCCTCCAACTCTCTTCCCTGCACCACTCCCGGTGGCATCTTCTTTTTCCTTTCCTCCCGGCATTCCGTCTCCTTCTCAACTGTTTCACCCCCCAAAGCCGCACTCGGCTCCTCACGCTCAATTAAACCTCCCTTGCAAAACCGCCCCCCTCCCTCCCCCCGGTCGGTTTCACTCTTCCGAAACCCCGTCGTCCGCCAATCCCTACCCGATTATCATCGAACCAGAGTGCGGAAGGAAACCCAAATGCTGGATTGGGATTCCGCATCGATTTATTCGCCCCCCCCCCTACCTCGATGATTCCCTTGCTCGTCCGCAATTGTGGGTCCTATGTTCGAAGGGGGGCGCCCCCCCCCACCACCCACGCGAGTGAAGGAACCCCTGCTGAGGACTTCGACCTTGGCTGTTCCCATTCAGAGAATCCGAAAGCGTGTTTGCATTTCAGCATGGAGTTTGATGAGAACGTGATTTCCAGCGGTCGCAGATATGTGGCGGTATTCAGGGCCGACCGGAACACTCAAATGAGCAGGAGAGGGAGGATACGGGAGAAAATAGCCTTCGTTTTTCACCTGAATTTACATGGCACGCTGCGAGCTACCACTAGGGTACTTGGCGGGGGGTGATTCCACGCCAGGCGTACATCAGAACTATGTTCATTAGTTGTTAATTACCAATAGACCCGGAGCTTCTATCGGCACCGGTGGCGGCGGCACGGAGTCTCCACGTGCCAACCCAGAGGTCGCGGGTTCGTTTCCCGCCTAGGCCGGTTTTTCAACACCTAGGAATCAGGTGTTTGCAATCGTCTTTGTTTTTACACTAAAGTTTTCAAGTTCGATGCAAAGGCCAAATATGGCTGTTTTCGTATTATTATTATTATTCAATAATGATATATAACGAGAATAAATAATGATGAAAATAATTAATAGCTACATGCAGTAGAGTAAGTGCAAAATATTTCTCTTCGCTTGCGAAACGAGCTGCTAGCGACACGAATTATAATAAAATGAGGCAAGGGTTTTGTAGAATAATGTCTGAATGATTTGGCATTCAATTCATCTCAAGGGAAAATGAATTTTCTACGCACCGTCTTCTTTCCAGGGTACAAAATTTTCGAATATTCGTGAAAATCCCTCGCCCTCCGGCCCCCAGGGGGGTCCAACGAGAGACGCAGCTCGTTTACATCTTGGGGACTGCTCTATTTAGATTACGCGCCTCCGGGAGATAGTTAGTTATCCGGAGAAAGGTGGACGTCATGCAAGAAATCAACTAAGTGTTGTGTCGTAAATATCTTCCGCAAATTTTTGCACGCCTCATTTTATACTCTATTTTCGTGGATTTGGTGTTACACCTGACGCAGTGTCCGCCTGTGGTAGAATCGAGGATTCCGATTTCCGTTGTGTCGCGGGAGGCGTGTGGGGGGTTGGGGGGGGAAGGGGGAGGAGGGTGGGAGTGAAGGGGGGGTGGTAAGGATACCAGATACTGCCGCTCCTTCGGCCGGAGAGAGAGACTCTCATTTGAGAGCATTCCTCCACTTCGTCTTCACGATATTGAGCACCCAATAAAATCAATCAGGCATGGGTAAACGGATATATCTTCCTTCTCCTCCTTCCCGCCCCCCCCCCCCCCGCCCCCCCCCCTCCCCCACTCTCCCTCTTCACAAAGGATGGATATTGCGCGGAGGGGAGCGCGATCGTGTCTGCGGAAGAGTTGAACCATTGCTTTCGTTTTGTTTCGCGTTTCCTCCACCTTTCCGAATTCCTCCTCCTCTCTCTGATGGCCTGCGCATACTCCACGCTTGGAATCGGCGTCGCGACGAACTCGTCCGGTGGGAAGGGAGGGTTGGGGGAAATCCGAAGCAAGAGGAAGCCGGAGATATCGAAGTGTACCGCACTTTGTGCTCGCGATCCCTCTGCGTTAGGGATATTAGGGAGAAAGAGAGGTATTGGGGGGAGGAGGGAAATGGCAGACGTGGGCTGCAGGGAATGGATGTATGTGTTAGATGCATTTCCAAAAGCCGCGTCGTGATTTACACGTGCCATCGGCGGAGAGGGTGCGTGAGGGGGGGAGGGGTCGGAGGTCGAGGAAGATAGCAGAAAAGGAGACCCAAATGAAGAGAAAAGGAGCATTGCTTTGAAGAATAAAAACCACGAGCATCGCTTAAAGGGTTTGGTGCACACGGGGAGGGGCGGGAGGAGGAAGGGTGCCGAGGTGAGGTGCCCTCGAGCCTTCTGCTGTAGATACACGCACCTACGTGTGCAAACGCAAGCACATGCCTCGAGCAGTTATCACGGTCATTTTTCGAGCGAGCGGATGGCGGCTCAAAATATTACAATTCCTATCTCGGGAACTGAAGCCACCAATGCCGACATTGTCTCATTAAAACACAGGAGTGACTGATGGTTGAGGCCGAGACTTTGTGGAAATCCATTGCGAACAGGAGTTTCAGAAATAACTTTGCAGCTTCCACAGAAAATAACTTATTTATTTTCTACTAGTTTCGCTACACTGTAGCATCTTCAGGAACGTACGTACTTCAGTACGTTCCTGAAGATGCTACAGTGTAGCGAAACTAGTAGAAAATAAATAAGTTATTTTATGTGGAAGCGGCAAAGTTATTTCTGAAACTCCTGTTTGAAAACACAGGAGTATATTTTAGTTTCCTTATTGGAGACTAATATGCGTGATTTCGATCAAACTCCTTGCACATCTGATTATGGTAGGAGAGAGATCATCCTTGAAGAAGAGATAGTTTCAAGATGTATCCCCACCAACGATAAGGGAACAGAATAACGTTGTCCCAATACGCTGGGAAGTGGGGGGAGTATTTTCTCCCGTTCCGATTATTCTTTTTCGTTCCAGTTTTTTGGTCAACACAATTGAAAACAAATGCTTTTAATGCTTCTGGAATTGCAATTCTTTATATCCAGCCAACTTTTTGTCGGTATCCCATTTATTATTGATGGGACTGGATATCCACTAATCGAAATCAAATTAATAACGGCTATCGAAAGAATCGCGAGCTTTCCACTGCTCTTTCCTGTCGATCGAACGAGTATCCTGCCGATGAATGGCATTCGCAAGGAAACTTATTCTGCGGCGCGATCGTGCGGTGAGACGTATCTTTTTACTCCTTGTGTTCGCGCGGCAATTTCCGCAACAAACCGTCCATTCAAACTCTCTCCGTGGGAATAGTTTCGCGAGTTTCATGCCAGGAGGGATCAACCGTTTGAAAGGAACCTAGAAATAACTCACCTCTCCGCTAATGGATGCCAAGTGGTCAAGAGTAACTTTTTCGACGACGACGTCGGTTGCTTAAGGTTGCTCGTCGAAAATCAAACGGAAGGGAAGGGCCTCGCTACAACAAGGAAATAAACTCCGATGAGAGTTTCCCGAACGGGAATTAGCCCCCCAGTGCTAAGTTATCCTTTGTGTATTTTTCCTCCGCGTACTTCGCTTTTTTTTCGTTATTCCTCGAGGAGCGCGCTCTTGTCTTTCGCTCTCCCTATTGTTGCTCGATCCGGACCGGAAATTGACTTTAATGACTATGCACCCGGAGAGTGCACGCCCGGCCCGTCGTCGTGTGTGTTGGTTTTTTGTTTGGACGGTGGGAGTAGTAGGTGTGCATAGCGAAAGAGGGGGGTGCTGGACGGACAAAGCGCACCCCCGGACGCCCGCCCTCCCCCTGACTTCGGGGGCGAGGAATTCGGACTGCCCTGGTGGCGGTTCCGGCTCCCAAATAAAAAGAGTCGTGACTGTGAGTCCAGTCACGGTGCCCTCTTCGCCGTTGCTGACGCCTGACTCAGGGCTTGCTATTGTGCTGGGCCCAATTAGTGGTTTACAAGTTGAGCGTCTGTGGTAAGTAATGAAGTCGAAATTCTCACGTGGCCAATACGATATTTACATTACGTAGTACCTGCAAGCTACCGCTGGGGTGTGTGGCAGGGAGTGATTACGCACCAGACCACTTTTGGCGCAAAAATATTTTCTCCTCCCTAGCGCGGTCGGACAATGTTATTCTGTTCCCTTATCGCTGTTTTCTCGGCTGCGCTGCCATTGCTTAAGTCGATAATTTTAACGATTGTTCCTTGATTTTTTTGTGTACATTTTGTGCGACTTTCTCTCTATGCACAGAACATTGTAACCGATACCTTTAGCCATGATTGACAACCCACCGTCTCCATCTGGGGAGGCGGAACTTTCGCGCATAGGCGACGAATTTAGTACTGTAAGTGACACCGTTCGCCGCATAATTGGTAACGAGAAAATTAGTTCCTTAAAGAAAGGTGAAATTACGGATGAAATTAAAAAGCTCTTAAATTTGTTTAGGAAATTAATGGACACACATCAGAGGACGTTAGGTAAACTTGAAGCCAATGAAAACTATACCAAAAATAACTGTGACTTAATTAGGGGAATTATTAGAGAGGAATTAGAATTATGCCTCCCTAAACCAGTAGAAACACAGTCTTTTGCCAGAATTGTAGCCACCCAGAAAAGAGAGAAAAAAATAAAGTAACACTACCAGGCGGGGATAAAATCACCACCCAGCGCCGCACAGCAGTTATGATCTACCCACCGGAAGACAACACAACCTTAGAAACCAGTGAGGACACTAAGAAGGAGGTCATGACATTAATAGACCCCAGTATTTCAGGAATAAAAATTACAAAAATCAGTAGGCTTAAAGATAGAAGAATAAGACTTGAATCTGAAAATCCTGCCCAAAAAGGAATCGTACCATGGTAGGGGATGTCACTTGAATAAAATTCAAGAGATTAAGAGTATGCCAGATAGATTTAAGATTTCAGTTCTCCCACGAACGAGAAGGGATTAGATTACAAAACTTCCACCGACCGCGCTCGGCGGGGGGGGGGGGGAGTACTTTGGGGCAGACATAGTCTGGTGTGTGATCACCCCCTGCCATACACCCAAGCGGAGGCTTGCAGGGTACTCTATAACAATAATACAATATAATGAAGCAATAATACTTGCGTAGACAGCGCGAGCAAATAGTAATAATACAGTTCTTTCCTCACCGTTTTCAATGTCCGTCGGAAAAAGTTCAAGGCGAAATACGAATGCTTAACTCTAGCCACGCGGGAAGATCTCGCCCATTCCGTGGCGGTATTTTAACGACAGTGTCGGCGTGGAGACCTTTCTATCGGATTGCAAATCTCTCGGGGGCGCGTGCGGTTTGGACACCGGTGCCTAAGTACTTTGGTTTGCTGCTTTGCTTCGTCTCCGGAGAGGGGGTAGGGTGGTGCGATTTAACGGCAAACATATGAAATTTCCTTTCAGTCACATCCCACGCAAGGCGGGGAGCTAAAGCGATTGAAATATGATACTTTCCACTCGAGCGGGCCATCGTGCGAGAAGGAGGGAACAAGGGGTCGTTAAGGGCCCCCCCCCCCCAAGGTCCGTGCCTCGCAAGGGCTTCTGCTCATCATCAAGTTCCACGCGAGGGTTGAGCAACGGGGAGAGATTCAAATCCGACCCCTCCAGTTTCTTTCCTTTTTCTGCCCATAGTAATCCCACGCGCGTACACACGCAATCGCCAGGGCCCCCTGTGAAACAGGAGTGTCAACCTCTCGGGAGGGCGGATGGTGCGTGTGGAAGTGGCGGTTGCCGGGCGACAGCAACAACAATGGTCTCCTTAATCCGTCCTCGAGACGCGCGGTAGGAGGAAGGCGTGGAGGCGGACGTCGTCGCATTGGGAGACCGCTTTCCCCCGCCGCCCGGCCCGCATTTTAAACCCGCCTTCCTTCCTCTCCAAGCATTGGGGCCGAGTTGTGCTCTGCTCATGCGGGGTGCACGGAAGGGGCGCAAAAATAGTCCCCATCGCCCTTCAACAATGGAAAGGAATCCTATTTTACGCACTAAAATATTTATGCCTGAAGAGTGAGCGTGGTAATCCAAGGGTCGAGGGTTCGAGTTCTTCAGTGAGCACGCTGTGTTTTTGGTGGAAGTAAATTATTGTAAAGGGCTTTTCTTCCTTAATTAGGTCCGGAACTTAAAAAAATATCATTGCTGTCAGAAAATTCTAAAATAATATTGGTCGAATGCCTTACAGGTTCAGGGGTATAAATCTTCAGTTGGTTCACTCAAAAGCGATTAGGGCGAAAGAGTAGCCAGCAGTTTGGAAAAGGTCATCTTATTAAATCCCTTCTTTCAAAGCTTCTTCTTCACATGTGTCTCACCGAATGTCTGCGATGGCTTGCCAAATCATTCCCGCCAACCGACGCCCAAAATTGAAATTCAATTTATCCACTCTTTATCTCTTGGCGTAATCACTGAGGTGAATTCGGAAGAATGCTGTTTATGTTAATTCGAATATCATATCGGAGCTTCCCAAGGTTATTTATAAATTCAAATTCTTAAACTCAAATGAGCATGACGCCTAATAACCAAGGCCCAACTATAAATATATTCAATAAATCTATTTTCGGCCGAAGATTTTCAATGGTAAAGCATAAACAAAAATTTGAATCCTGCATTTTGATAGAAATACGGCGCCAAGGTTTCATAAAATGGAATGAATGAACGATTTAATTCGCGAAATGCATTCTGGGATACAAGTGAGCCGTATCCTTGGGCATGGTGCCCCGAAACTCATTCCTCTCTTCCGCGGTCCTTGGCTCTTCAGCTCAAATGGTGATCCATATTTTATTTATGTACATTGCACGCCACCTCTAGGGTGTGTAGCAGGGGGTAATTACACACCAGACTAATTTTTACCCGAACATAACCCTACCTTGGTCGGACAAAGTTATTTTGATCGCTTATCCTTCGTGGAAGAAATGATATCTTTAACCCATCTGTACTGAACTTGATCCATCTAATTTCACTAACATGATCCCTCGTACCGTAGTACGATGGAGGTATTAATGCATTTCCGACATCACTGCCTAAGAGACGTCATTCCAATTTCTGCAAGAGCTTCAATCTGAAATTTGAACTTCGCACCGTGAGTGATTCCAGGCCTAGCTGCTCCAATATTTTGGATGCGCTACTAAGTTTATCCTTCCAAAGTTTTACACATATGCGTAGCTCCTCTACGCTGCACGCGATCCAATTCGGCGATCAATCCAACTTCGTGAGGATCCCACATACTTGCAGCATACTCTAAATGAGGCCTAATCAACGACAGATAGCATTTCTCTTTGACCTTTTCATCACATTTACCCTGTACTCTTCTAATAAATTTTAATTTTTTTCTACTTCGTTACTGCTTTTTTCTTTATGCCTATCTTCGGTACAAGTGGTTCCTGCATCATTTTCAATGGACTCACTGGAAGCATAGTACGTCGATATGGATGGATTTTCAACCGGTTCCCGATTATCTCTTAACGAACCTCGTGCGATGAAAAATGAAAGGATTTGTCCCCCGCTGTCACCCTTTGGGGTGAAATATTTCGAACGAGAGAAGAAATACCCCACCGCCTGGCCGATTGCACGAGCCGAGAGCCATCATCTCCACTCATGTATAATGAAGCCGTGCTAACCGACACCCAGCACTCTCGGCACTCCTTGCCCTCTTTGCGTGGCATCGCGTGGGCGCAGTCCAACAAATGTTGCAAACTGACGACGACGGACCATTAATAAGTCGCGCCGAGGGCCCGCACTCCTTGTTCGCGCGCGCCTCCACGACCCCTTTCCTCCCTTCCCCTCCCCTTTGTCGCAGTGCACCCATGGGCGTTGGTTCGACGGGGTCGTCTTTCCTTCTCCCCACCCCCCGCCTCCCTTAAATTTCCCCCCTCATTCTTTATTTGAATGCTCTCTCGCCCACCCCCGCAGCAAAGAAGAGGGATCTTTGGTGGGACTTGGGAGGAGGAGGTGTAATTTCCTCGGATTTTGTTTCCTTTTTTATTGTTTCCCTCGGAAGATTGGAGTGTGGGAAGAGGAGTAGTAAAAAGGAGTGAAAAAAAGGGGAATAAACTATCGGCGCTCCTTCGAACGGGTCCGGTGGAGTGGGAACGGAGGGTGGGATTGATGGGCAGGTTTGTAAAGGTGCCCTTGATGGATGTGGGGAAGAGGAAGCAAGGAGCTCTATCCATACCCGTTCAAAGGCATTGCCCCCCCTCTCCTCGCGGGACACGACCTCAGGCCCTCCAGACCTTGCCATTTTTTTCCGCCCTCCCGTTCCTTCTCCCACTCCGTTTCCCTTTTTACGCCCCAAGTCGTTGATGGAGGAGGAGTCGTTGGTGGAGGTGGTAGGATTTCGAGTCACGGGCGAGGATCGGGGGGGGAGTTGATGTGTGGGTATGGAGTGGAGCCGAGACGGGCGTGTTGGGAGCGATGTGAAGAAGGCGTATCCCGGCTCAAGAATGGGGGGCGTGTCCCCGGGGTGGGTCCCGACCCAGGGCCATTTCTGTGAACCCCCCCCCACCCCTGCTGCTTTCGGTGAGGCTCAATCCGCCGTGAAGCGTGCTGCCTCCTCCCCCGACCCCCTCCCTCCACTGCGATCTGTCAGTCCATCCCCGTAGGCAACCCTTTGTCCCCTTGTTCCTCTTTTTCCGTCCATTTTGATCCCAAACTTTCGCCATGATCGCCGCCAAACGAATTTGGAGGTTCCCGTGAACCAAGCTCGCGATCCGAAATACAGGCGTCTCCTCCCAATCCCCCTCGCACTCTCACGGGAAGAGCTCTTCGTGTAGAGTGAGGAAACTGCGCTGTTTCTAAACAGTCAACGCCACGATGACTGTGCAAGCCTACCGTATTTCGTTCACTCTTAGAGTCTCGAAAATCTTTTAAAAATTGTAAGGAATTCAACTCTTTTCTTTAATGGATCTTCAAGCTTTCACTTATCACCTCATGGCAATTAATTTTCTTGGATTTTGACCCTGATGAATACGTGTCACGGTCGAGGGTACATGTGTGTATTCGTCTATTCAGTTTTGTGTTCCAAGGACCTATAAACACCATTAATCGAAAAAAAACTAACGGAGAATAAATATTCCCAATAGGCATATCGGAATTAACACTAAATGGAAATCATTCCATGTATCGCAGAGGGAAAAACGTCTTTCGTTACCTAAAGCCGTCATTCTTCAATAATAGCTATCTTGAAGTATTATTTAGCTTCAAAAGTGTGAGTCCCGAGGATATTGCCAGGGCCGCTGATCTCTGATCTCGAAATGTTTTCTCATCAGCTTATTTGTATTTACCTATTTAGTACCCTGCGAGACACCGCTAGGGCGTGTAGGCAGGGGGTGATTACACACCAAACTACCCGTGACCCAAAACACCTTCCCCTCCTAGCACCACCGAACAAACGCTATTTTATTCTCATCCCATATCGTTCGTGGGATAATGGCATTTTAAATCTGTCCGTTCTGCCCTTAATCCCTCTGATTTTTCCTGGCACGTTCTCTCCTACCGTAATATGATTGGGCAAATAAAACATTTTCTGCATCATTGATAAAGAGGTTAGGTTCAGTTGGCTTTGGGTAATTTCTTTCCGAGACTTTCCTGGGGTTCATTTTGCACCACAAGAGATCACATTTAAGACATTGCGAAATTGATTGTAACCTGTTGTTCGTCTTAGCAACGCATAAAATCGTATATTGAGCATAATTCAACGTGCATTTTTTGAACATAGTCCGAGCGTCGCCTGGAGTCCAAATAATATTGAGCTGCCAGAAAAGCGGCTCCGGGTCTCCTACCCCTTTGTTCATTTTCGAGCTAGCGCCCTTCGCCGGGGGCGCACATGCGCGGCCCTCGTGTGGATGTCGCCTCTCGTTACCGCCGCGAAGAATGAAAACGGCGGCGGATCGTGACCTCCTCCTTCCCCTTCGCCCCGTCTTCGCCCGCCACTCCCTTCGTCCATCCATCTGCTTCGAATCCATCTCCCTCCATTCCACTGTCACGCACGTGATTACTGCGTCATCTGTCATAATCCACGTCACTATCCTCATGGTGGCTTTATGGTCCATTTTAAAATCATTCACGTTCTCCGTGCGTATATTGTTCTAAGAGGCTGGATAATTTCCATTCCCAACTCTAGGTGTCGTGCAGTGTTATGCTAATTGTTGAGTAATCAGCAATGAATACTCTAAATCACTTAGCGAAGCGGTATCAACCCTTGCCGTGGCATTTTAAATCTATCTGTTCTGCACTTAATCTATCTGCTTTTACTGACATGATCCCGTTCGGAACGCGTGGTACTTAACGCTTATATAACGGGGATTTTGTGTTTAAAGTTGCCTGGTGTGTAATCACCCCCTGCCACACACACTAGCGGTGGATTTCAGAGTACTATGTAAATAAAATGACGATTAAGGGAATATCTAATTCCACTTTTCGTGGAAGAAAACGGGGCACTCGCGTGATATGAAATACCCCTCTTCAGCGTCCTCTCCTGGGTGAAATATATACGGGGAATATATGGACAAGTTAACAAAATTTTAGGTTTAATTAGTAGATTAATGGGGAAAAGTGATGAAAAGATTGAAGAGAAATATTATCTTGTGTGCGTTAGGCGTCATTGAGAGTATCCTGCTAGTGTATAATACATGTATAGCATCCTTATGAAGCTGGATTGATTACCAAACTGGATCGCGTACAGCGTCGAGGAGCTAGATTCATAAAACTTTGTTATGATAAACTTATTAGCTGTCCAAAATATTAGAGCAGCTAGGCGGGGAACCACTCACGGAGCGAAGGTTAAATTGTAGACTGAAGCTCATGCATAAATTGGAAGGACGTCTCTTTAGCAGTGATGCTGGAAGTTTTTTGTTATCCCCATCGTACTACGGTGTTTTTTAAAAGTGCTTTCAATTTAATTTTAGATTAATTTCAACTAAATTAATTTTATTTGAGTTAAGAGCAGATAGATTTAAGATGACATTTTTCCCACGGTCGATAACGGATCAGTATTATTAGGCGTAAAAGTAGTCTGGTGTGTAGTCACCCCCTACCTCATACCCTAGGGGTGGCTTGCATGTAATGTAACGTAAGACCGCATATCTTATTCTTAAAAGAAAAAGATATGCGCTCCGCGCGCACGAGAAGCAATAGGTTGTTGGGAATCCCTTGATCGCAGATACACCCTCCTCCGCTGGTGGGCATAATTTCGTCCCTTCCGCCGCAAGCGTCTTATCTAGGGCCTCGCAATGTCCTCATCTGTTCCTTGGGCTTCGCTTTCGCGGGTGAAACTCACCTTTCTGAGGGTGGTTGGGGCGAGCGTGGAGCATACTGCTTTACTGCCGCGTGTAAACTCTTTTATTTCGGGGAAATGCCCTCACGCGTGACCCTCTTCGGGTCGAGATATTCGCAAGTTTGGAAAGATAGCCGACCCCCCACCCTCACCCTCTCGCATTCTACTCCTCTCCCCCCCTCCCCCTGGGTGACAATAACTTCCGGTATCAGTTTAATCCTCGTATATTAGCTCCAAAAATAATTTATTGCCACCAACAGCTCAGCTCTCAAATGCGACGAACGCGTCTCTTAAATGATCAAATACAACTCGAATGAAAGGTTAGCCCTCTCTTTTCGATCCACGCCCTACACCACGGGAGGTTATTTGGTAATCTAAGTGTAATATTGTCTCACAATGCACTCTGGGATTTCTGCGTCACGTTTAAATGTTCATGGAATTATCTGATGCATGTCTCCTTCACTGCGAGCGCACATTTGGCATTTGGCTAGGAGAATAATGCTCATGGGTCATATTTAATGGGGGAAATGACTTTCACTCATGTCACACAAAGGTGATGCATGAAAATGTTTGGGGGACGCTGGATCCCCTCTGTGGACTGCATCGTGGAATTCGAAAGAATTCAGCATGTGATACAGCAATCGATCTTCGCCTTGACTACGTGAACACTAAATACATGTTTGATAGCCATGCTTAGGAAAAAGATGCAAAAAGTACGGCACCTCTTCCGTTAAAATTAAAAGAGAGGGGTTATGAAACTGAACATACTCTCGCGTTTGAGTGAATGACCTGGGCTCGGAGAAAAAACGACTCGGGAAACCCAGCCTTTTGCGTTGGAAATGAGTTGCTTCGCGAAGAAATTTGCATGCATGAGAATGCTGCTGTGGTGTACAACATTGGTGCCTTAGAAAAGAGCCGCACTGTGCGTCGGGACGTTAATCTCAATTCCGCGACACGTTGAATTATTAAAATGGTTGTAACCGAGACAGTCGTTTACGACCGAAAATGTAATTTTTTTTGCAAAAAACCTCTGTGCATAAAGAGCCAGTTGTATTTTTTTCTTTCTTGCTCGTTGTTCGCTTTTTTGGAATTTACCAACGTGCATAAAAAGTTCGCAGTTAATTGGCGAGAATCGACTTCCAATGGTGACTTATGATATTACGAATCGGGCACCGTGTAGGGAGAGGGATGAGGGCCGGGGAACGCCCCCCTTGGGGCAGCGGTGCACGGAGTGCGTGCGTGCGTGGTGATGCAAATTCGAGCTGAGGGGTGATGTACTTATAATTATTTATTCTTTCAAGAGCGAAGTCTACATCTCGATTATATAAAGTTGAAATCTTTCAATTTTCTCTTTCGCATTATCACTATGGATGGCTTGAATGTTTTATTCCTTAGTCGTTGTCCGTACGCGAGATAAGCCAGAAAAACCCGGCGCTACCTAACATGGGCTTTTACGTGAAATTATCAAGACGGTAGCGCCCTACAATACATCAGATTTTAATTTTAAAGGGGTTGTGGTTCATGCAAGGTCACTGGTCTTCTATGTCACAATGGTACCAAGTGATTTACTACTCCAGAAATTGCGGCCTTAAAAATTTAATTATCATATGCCGTCTCTGTTGCAAATTCATGAAATGCACTCGAAATTGCATAAAGAAGACAGTTGCCTCAGTGTCTTCGGTGCTCCTTCGCAAGTCCTGACAGGGTATAATGTGCACGGGTGCAACCAAATGGATTGGTCGGACGAAATCGGAAGAATATATTCTTTTTACTTTCAGATTATCCATTATATTGCCCCTTTCAGTAGCGTACACGAGTGGGATTCCTCATTCTTTATATGATATACCAATTACCAATCAAGAGATGCGTAATCCTAAACAGAAACAAAAAAAAACTTTCCGTATCTTAACTATCCGTATTCCGAAAGGCGAGTTAAATGTTAGGGTTGAAATGGTGGGCCGAAAGGGTTCTTCTCCCATAAACTCCATTCGATGTGTTTGCCTGCAAAGAGCATGAAAGAAGAGGATAATTGCTCGGTTCATTGCTTTCGGTGGTCAAACGTTGTTTTTGACCCCACTCTCTCCACGAAGAGGCGTTAGTTATCTCAAGGGACCGTTTCCCTCACTATGTCGAACTCTTTCCGTCGTTTTGAAAGCAATTCACCGGTTAATGGCCTTGATTTTTATGCCCTTGCATCCGCTGCGTGAGCCGGTTTCCAAATTGGTAGGTCATCCCCGCGTCAAACTAATTTCTTTACACGACTTCGCTCCAGCGCTCCTTCCAATTCACGCTCTCCCTAGCTTTTCCCACCTACCTTATTCTTTGCTTAGACTTTCCTTATTTTATTCTTCTCTATCTGTCATTTACTTTGAGTAGGTGTATCTTTAATTTATGTATGGGTTTTTATGTGCGTAAATATGTATGTAAACATATACTACCTTGATCAAAAAGTTCCCGGAATAACCACCGTCTGGCGCTCCCATCGTTCCGATTTGAGTTATGTTTTTTTTGTTAAATTGGTACATCTGTTGTTGATATTCCCTTTAAATCTTAGTGTCATAACTTGACATTTGCAAAAGTTACGTAGCCAAGAGTACATCTATCTCTGTGTGTGTTGGCGATTTTTTACAATTTCAGAAATGGATTTAAATTTGCAACAACGAACTTGTATTAAATTTTGCGTAAAAAACGGATTTAGTGGCGCACGGACGTTGGAAATGTTGGAAAAGTGTTTCGGCAACGATTCTCTAAAAAAAACGGTCGTTTACCAGTGGCACGAGCGGTTCAGAAGTGGTCGTGAGTCAATCGAAGATGATGAACGCAGTGGCAGACCATCGACATCGAAAGTCGGTGAAAAAATTGATAAAGTAAAAGAAATGTTGGTCAATAACCGCAAATTAACCATCAGAGAAATAGCGGAGGACTTGAACATTGCCTATGGATCCGCCCAAGACATTGTGGTTAATGATTTGGGTTTCCGTCGTGTAGCAGCAAAGTTGGTGCCAAAAGACCTCAATTTCATGCAAAAAAGAGACCGTGTTGACGTCGCAAAAGACATGACTTGCGAGGCTGAATCCGATCCCACATTCATCAAAAGGATCATTACTGGAGACGAGACGTGGGTTTATGAGTACGACACGCAATCCAGACATCAGGCAAGTGAATGGCGTTCACCAAATGAGCCGAGACCAAAAAAACCACGTCGTTTTCAGTCAAAAAAGAAGGCAATGCTGACGGTTTTCATGGATTACAACGGTGTAGTGCATCATGAATTTTTGCCAGAAGGCCAGACAGTAAACAAAGAGTATTATTTGGGCGTTATGAGACGTTTGCGTGAAGCAATTCGCCGAAAGAGACCAGAAATGTGGGCAGAAAACTCGTGGATTTTGCACCATGATAACGCACCGTCGCACAGTGCTATCATTATTCGTAATTTTTTGACGAAAAATGCAACAAATACCATCCAACAGCCACCGAATTCACCTGATTTGGCTCCCTGTGACTTCTTTCTGTTCAATCGAGTTAAAAAACCATTACTGGGAACGCGTTTTAGCAGCCGAGAGGAAGTAATGGAAAAATCGCAGGAAGCACTGATGGACATACCGAAAACCGAATATAAAAAATGTTTCGAGAATTGGATCAAGCGCTGGCATAAGTGTGTTGCAGTCGATGGGGATTACTTTGAAGGGGACAATATAGATTTAGATGAATAAACTTGTATTTTTAATTTTCTGAATAAATTCCGGGAAATTTTTGATCAAGGTAGTATGTATATATGTATGTATGTATATATAAATATATATATATATATGTATATATATATATATATAAACCATAAACACAGTAATCAACCCGAAGGTCGGTTTGGTAGGTGGTAGTAGAGTTCACCCAGTACTAAGCCCGACGACGTGTGAAATTCACACATCAGGGTAGGGGGGCCGGTTATGGTTTCCCAGGAAGATCTGGTACAAAAAGAAAAAAATTAAAAATTACATAGCTTGGGTGGAGCTGCAGGTGCCCAGAGTGCCCTGCCCGGTAGTTGAACCCGGGACCCTCCGGTCAGAATTCCAACACTCTACCCCCTGGATTCTATATATATATATATATATATATATATATATATATATATGTGTGTGTGTGTGTGTGTGTGTGTGTGTGTGTGTATGTATTTGTATATGTATGCATAGATGGTTATGTGCATATTTATGTATGTATGTGTATATATATGTTTATATACTTTATTTCTTTTCGATGTGCAAATCTGTTCTAAATGAATTGAATTGATTAAATGAAATGTTTCTTTATATATTTATGCGTACGTATGAATGTAACTATAAGTTTAATGCCTAATACAATATGTATACGACGATGATTTAAATGGAAGAAAGGACCATTAGGTCTCAATTTCGCCCAAATAAAGACCTCTATCTGTCTATTCAATTGCGGGGGGGGGGGAGGGATCCCCTTCCTCCGCGGTCCGGGAGTGAGGGAAGGCTCCCTGCAGTTGCACCATCCTTCCCCCGCGCGCCACGCCCTCATTCCAAAACAGATTCGTCCGAATCCGAAACTTTCGATGCATTTTTCGCGGGCTCCGCCGCCGGGGGCAAGGCAGGGGATGTCGAGAGGGAGAAGGGGGGAGGGTTGGGTTCCATGGATGCGGGTTGCAATAAACAAGATAGAGCTGACTCGGAGTAGTGTACCTTGTAAACCAAACCGCAGAACGTCACCTAAGAAGAACCGGCTTTACTGCCTCCGGATGGGGAGCCCTGTAAATATTTTCGCGCGCATTTATCTATCCCCCCCGCCACCATTTATTCGTTCAATCGAAAGACCATTTCAAAATGGTCGTTTTTACTACCTTGCTTTTTTTCTCTCTCGGATGTCTATTTTACGCCTACTCTCTGCTTTTCCTCCTTTTCCCACCGAATTTACGTGTGCTGTGTCATTCAGTTCGCCGCCGTAAAATTTCGCGATAAAAAAACTCCAAATTGTCTTTTAAAAAAAACCCCATGCAGCAATTAATTATTTAATTCATAATCAATTGATTAAATCCGCCAATGTTTTCGACCGTACGATGTTTTACAGCCCCTATTTTATAGCAGTGAACGTTTCTTGCCTTGGTTGAAATCGTAAAACGGGGGAAGTCGAGGCCGTTTTTCTGATATTTTTGTCGAAAATGTGACTATATTTCATTTATTTTTCCGTGCTTTTTAATACAAGTTCATTTCGCATCTCAAGTATTTTTATGACGCAAATTTGTCGTCCACTAAAATTATTTTTACCTGTCAGCCGCAAAAGTGGCTGATCCGTCAGCCCAACTTCGCCCATTTTTACGGCCACATAACTTCCAATTCAGGTAGTAAATCCTTAAGTTGATGGGACTGTTGTTTTCTTTCAGTCTACTGCCGTGCGCAAAAGCTAGGCTATTTGTTTTTAAGATCGCATTGTAAATCTGAATCCCTTGTTGATATGTATTTTCAGTGAACAGTTTGGGGCGAATCTGCGCCTATTTACGTGTCACGCTGCGGACAGTATTAACTTTTGGCATTTCTCACGCTGTTCATGAATATTGATCGAATTATTCGTAATGGGAATTGCCCCTTAGTCTTCGTCCCGTCCATCACATGAGTCGCTCACCTCCTTAATGGGATTATATCGTGAAGTGTAAAATAATCCCGTTGTATATAACTCCATATTGCCATGCATAGCGTTATTCAATTTCATAGTATTAATGGGTGCTATGGCAACGCATAATATTGCACCTATCCAAAATGTTTTCCTTGACGTAAGTGTTTCTGTTTATTCAAAATTTTTTTTCGATAGTTCAAAATAGAACAATTTTAATGCTTACTACGTATTATATCATCAATGGCCCTGTGTTCATTGTGTGTTTCGTATTATTATTATTGATGGCATTAAACTGATGTTTATTATTATTATCAGGTAATCTACATCTAAAAAATTAAAAACGTAAATTGGTTATCAAAACTGTTTTTTACGAAAACGATTTCATTTTCACGTTGATAAAGATCGCATTTTTCCATTACATACCTTATATTAGGTAACTGGGTTAATATCAAAGGTGAATTTTCGCAAAGCATGAAATATTCTGAGATGTTGCAGCTTTTCGTCAAAACATAGTCTCTATGAAATAATCCCTCCATGGAATGAATATAATTGCTGGCATTTTGTCGTGGTGGAATTCGAATTGGAGTGGCAGAGAAGAAATAAACTTTCTCCGCATTAAAGCGACGAAAAACCAAAATCGTCGAGCGAGCCGTCACGACACAGGGATGCTCCGTCAACTCCCCGGGGTCTTGTAAATGTTTATTGCGAAAATCGTGCATCCAAATGAAACCCAGAGGCTCTGCCACTTAAAAAAAACCCTCGGATTTATGCATCCGAATTTTTAATTTTAATGTCGGACCCACGGAGTCGTTTGACGAGATTTATTTCGACTTCCGTCTCCTTTCTCTCTCCGAGACTCTCTGTATCTCTGTTCTCCGCGGCTTTTAATTGGACGGCGATGAAGTCCTAAAAATTCACGGTCGGACTCCTCTGCAAGAGGACGGTGGGGCGAGGGACCGACTGACGCGACCTCAATAAAATGTGCAGGCCGTCCGTCCCCTATTCATCACGGGGCCGTATCCTCACCCCTGCCCCTCGCCGGAGTAAAAGTCCTCGCCTTCGCCACTCCCCCCATTTAAGGTGTTGCGGCCTGTTTTCCCGCCCCCATGTGCACTCAAGAGAGGAGTGGGGGATGAAGGAAGGTGGTTTTCCCGGGTGGGGAGGGAGGGGGCGGTGGAGGGTCTGGGAGACTTCGCGGGGATCCACCGCTGCCACCTACTGCGCTCCCTCAACTCAATATCGGCGGAGAGGACGTCGGAGTCCTTAAGTGCTCCGTTCGCTCACTAATGGATTGAGAGCGAAGAAGACATTAAAGGACCCTGCCGTCTGCGGAGATGGGGTCCGAAGGGGGAAGGTGGCGGGGGGCGTCGCGGGGGGTTGGGAATGGGGGTTGGGGAGATGTCGTCCCCGTTCACTCACATGCCGCCGCAGACCATTCTCCCCCTCCCTCTCGCAACTCGCCGGCGTCGCAAAGAGAGCTGAAAAAAAATAGAGCGAAAAAAGGGAATAATGGCCAAAGTCCCGTGTCTACCTCTTCCCCCACCTACCCCCCTTCCACCCCCCTTCCACCCATTCGGCGTCGATGCACTTGACGTGCTCCGTCGTTCTTCCCTATCCTAGTTCTTCCTCCTTCTCCCCACTTCCACGTACGTCCCCTCCCTTCTGACCCTCCCCCCCCCTTTGTTCAGCGGGGTATGGTTGGGGACGCCTTCCAGGGCGAAGGGGAGAAGAGTGGCCGACATAGGTGGTGGTGAGTGTGTCGCGGGGGTGACTCAATTAAGGAAGGAAATGTCTTTGTCCCACGGGGGGGAGGGATAGGAAATAGAGGGGGTGGCCGCCTGAGGGATGCCGCGGAAGAAGAAGGGGAGCGTGATTTCGCGGAGTACGGGAATGGTTGGTGGTGCTTATTTTCTTTTGGGGGGGGGGGCAAGAGAAATGATTTGGGGGGTGGGTTGGGTCTGTTCCGCGAATCTAGGTTGTGCAGGGGGAGTCGATGGACGGGCGACAAGTCGTTCGCTTGTGTCGCTCATGCATCGCACGGCGCCATATTTATTTGCGTCTGGGGAACGGGTCACCTAATGAGGTTATTTCACCTTTCAAGTTTTGCGCTAACTGAAACTGAGGAAACATTTCCGGGATTCATGGCTCCCGACACGCGATCGAGAGCGAGTCCCGCTTGCGTTTAAAACAGCGCCCTCTCTCGATCCTCGACTGCGGTACCACGGGGTGGTCGGAAAAAAGAGCGCATCACTCAAACTGATGTCAAGTCGCGCCCTTCTGTCCGCAATCTAGTTTGTGGAAGTGGGCGTTATCCTCGCTCACGAGCTCTCCTGGGTGACATACGGGGAATATGTGAGCAAGCTAACAGAAAGTTAGGATTTATTAGAAAAGTACTGGGTAATTGCGATGGAAAGGTCAAAGAGAGATGTTATATGTCGTTGGTTAGGCCTCATTTAGAATATGCTGCAAGTATAAATGGGATCCTCACGAAGCAGAATTGATTGCTGAATTAGATCGCGTGCAAGCGTAGAGGAGCTAGATTTGTAAAACGTTGTAATGATAAACTTAGAAGGCCATCCAAAATATTGGAGCAGCTAGGCCTGGAATCACTCAATGGAGCGACGTTTAAATTTCAGATTGAAGCTCTTGCACTAAGTGGAAGGATGTCTCTTTAGCGGTGATGTCGGAAATGTATTCATACCTCCATCTTTTTTACGGTATGAGAGATCATCTGAAAAAATTAGAGAGAAATTGAGTGTAGAAAAAATAGATATTCCTCCCCATAGTATCATATTGCTCCCCAATTTGGTCCACCTCATTCCCAACTAATCTTAAATCCCTCGATTGCATCTCTCACCTCTTTGCCAAAATAGTCAAACACCGAGTCCCACATTTCCGCAATACTATATGTCCTCAAATGCTGTTCTGTCTTCTTTATCCATTTCTCACTTGATCCACCCGCACCCACTCCCAACTCCATCTCTGCCTACTCCTTGGATATCTCTCACCAAGCGCTCACCTTTACTATTTCGCCTCTCCTCCCTTCTAAATTCACTCCCTCACACTGTCGATCCTTTTAACTAGTCATGCAACAATTTCACCACCCAAGCTTTATCCCACCGTTCAACAAATTAAATTTTTCCCCGGTCCATGTTCGGTTCTCGTTGTTTATTGCAATGCTGTTAATTTATTTTGTCCTCTTTCATGTTTGTTATATTTTTCATTGTAAATTGGTGCTACTGCTGTGTATGAATAATGTCTTAAAATAAAATAAATAAATAAATAAAATTTAAGATGTTTTTTTTAACAAACGAAAAGGGATCAGGGACCAACCGCGCTAGGGGGTGGGAATATTTTGGGTCGAAAGTAGTTTGGTGTGTAATGACCTCCTGCCACACACCCTGGCGGTGGCTTGCAGGGTGCGAATGAATCAGATGTGTGCATTTCTTCTGGATGGCATCGCGAACGCAAATGCGAGCACGGGAGGCTCGGGAGGAGAGGGGGCGGTTCCGTAGAAGCGGGAAAGAGGAGCCTCATCAATAACCATTCGCGTTCCCTCTAGATGCAGATAACGGAAACAAGCGACACAGCTACGTCAGGTGCGCCTCCCCCTCGACCGACATTTCATTTTGGTCCCACTGCACTTAGTTGCGGTCCTTGCGAGTTCGTGCCCTAACTTCATTCGCGTAAGTGTAATGCACCGAATGGGTCTCCTAATTGCTACGAGCGCGAAGGTAGCCTCCGACCTTATCTTGGGCAGGTAACTAAATGTTCAGAAAATTTATTTGGAAGTCAAAACTATTCTTGAAAATTTGCGTACTTTCAGCACGTTATGCCCTAGTTTCTTTTTGTTGGCCAATTTTTTTGTCGTCGTGAAAAATGTCTCTCTTTGTCTTAACAAATTTAAAATTAGGCTTTGAAAATTGTTTCAGCCATTAGAAAAATAATTTTGAAAGCTCTAACAATGGGGCAGATAGTGAGATAGATATAAATACAATAAAATTGATAAATAAAAGGGCTGTTTTTCCTTGGATTTTATGTTATGACTGGTTTAGTAAGCGGCAAACTAAGTCAAGTTTCGTTACGAAAATTCATTTCAGCATATCTACATTGCCTAAAGTTTGGTAGAGCTAATATGAATCGAGAATTAGTGTTTCCTCTAAAATATTATTCTATGTATTAATGCTGCACGTGGAATTTTCGTGTATGTTGACTGAAAGGCTGGAAATGACCATAAAACCACATGTATGACCATAAAACCACAAAACACAGTGATCATCATCCCGAAGGTCGGTTTGGTAGGCCACGATAGAGTTGACATTGAATTGAATTAAATTTACCTTGTAAAAGGCATAACTCTCGCATTAGGTAACATATTTTCTTTGTCTTGCTTTATGACTTCTAATTCCATGGAATGAACCATTAGCTTCCGTGGTGCCTAAGAGGGCGACTTAACGAAATGAGGTCATATTCAAAAGATATTAGCATGAAATAAAATATTATATATTGAAACGATTTCAGCATAGCTACACATCTACATATATATGTAGGCGTGTCAGGTACGTGTACAGTACCCAGAGAACTTTTGTAGACGTGCATGACATTAATTACTTCTCACATGCTACCGTCATTATGAGAAAAACAAACTTGCCCTTCTCGACAAGTTCATTGATGGCGTACTACGCGTTCCGGTTCAGAGTCGTTGCCACTAAACTTGTGGAAAAGTGCAAATTTATTTTTCTCATTTTGACGAACTTCCACTACATCCCGCCTGAACCTTTTGAATGTTATAATCATCTTTATGTCCATATCAGGCACCGTACTGCATTTTTTAACTTTTTCATATCCCATAATATCTCGATTCACGGTCCATACATAAGGGATAAACAATTCAATGTGTTTATAAAAATTTAAGGTAAAGAGGAACTACATCAATGATTTTGGTCATTAATAATTTGCAGAAGTGTCATAAACGGAACTTGCACAAACTATTAGTACAATGAAAGGACACCCCTGCGTTCTGTGGCAAATTACTGCTAATTACACCTGTATTTCCACTCTAGCTCATGATTACCCGCGCATGCGCCTGATATGCAGCGGTGGAGGTTTGTCTTCATTCGTGTCGGAGCAGGCGAAGCCGGTTGTTGTTTGAAGCTTTAATGTCATTCCTCTCGATGGGCAAAGCTCTTTTCAGATTGAATTTTAGCGCGAGAGTGCAAATATTCACACATGCCTACTGGATTAATAACTTGCATAGCAAACAATCAAAAGGCAATGAACGTGACATTGTCCGCGGAATGAGAAGAATCGAAGTATCTTACGAAGTGAGAGTGTTCTGGTGTAATTTGATCGTAAATATAAATCTTAACATAAATATTCTGCAAAATATATTGCGGCAGATATATTTTCATACGCACAGTTGATGGTTCTCTCGTTTATTCATCAATACATTTGCGTGCATTCAGTAAGTGACGATCGTACACTTAATAGCCGGCTCTATTCGTCGCTTTCATGTCACTAAAACAACTGAGTGGCACGGATGGATGTGAATCTGAAGGCCGTTTTTTTCATGAAGGTTTTTCCGAAGTGAAGTTTGCACCGAAATTCGTGGCACTTAAAGCGAAATCGTGTGAAAGCTGCAATGGTGTTCCATTAATGTTCTTGAATACAACTGTCAATATTGCAAACCAAAATAAATACCAAATTTTTTTAATTCAATTATTGAATGCGGCTTATCAATAGCAGAGGATCATGAAGTTCTTACGCTTCAATAGGAAACGAGGATTGGTGATGCATTTCAAATAAAAAAGTGTTTGAAGGATGGAGTAATGAATTTACCATGATCTGACGTATGTATTCATGTATCTATATATATTTATATGTATATGATATACATATATATGTATATAAAAACATTATCACAGTAATAAACCCGAAGGTCGGTTTGACAGGTGATGGAACACATCAGGGTAGGGGGGTCTTTCCCTGTGCCGGTTATGGTTTCCCAGGAAGATCTGGTACCCGAAAAATCACGTTGCTTGGGTGAGGCTACAGGTGCCCAGAGACTTGCCCGGCCCGGTCAGTAGTCCAACGCTCAACCACCTAGACTACCGCGACCTACGATATATATATGATATTATTATTATTCTAAGGTATACATATATATATATATATATACATATATATATATATATATATGTATATGTATATACATATATATATAAATATCTTCGAAATGGAACGATTCTGAAGACGACAGCCGAACTGTCGAAACGTCAAATAACATATAGTATTGTGAGTGTCCTTTTTTGTGTCTCTATATTCTAAAAATCTACATCTGTGTTTTTATATATTTGTGTGTCACCGATGAGCGTTCCATTTCGAAGATATTTTATATATATATATATATATATATATATATATATATATATATATATATATATATATATATATGTATGTGTATATATATATATATATATATATATATATGTATATGTGTGTATGTATGTATGTATGTATGTATGTATGTATGTATGTATGTATATATATATATATATATATATATATATATATGCATGGATGGACTGAAAAGTCTCCGACCTAACAAAGACAACATATTTTTTCTGACATTTTGTGAGTATTATTATTAGGTAATCTACCGGTTAAGGTAGGTTTTTGGATGGACACAGCTGCCAAATAAATATTTTGTGATTCCTAACAAAATACTAAATCCAGCATCCTATTTCACATTAGACCCCTCTTCATCTCTGAGTATTTTTTGTGAGTGTGTGTGTATATATATATATATATATATATATATATATATATATATATATATATATATATATATATATATATAGACACACATATATGTGTGTGTATGTATGCTAGTGTACAAGATGCGTCTGTCACTGATTACAAGCGGGATAAAAAGGGGGATGATGGCGTTACCACACCGAAAATGGAAGCTATTTTAAAAGGAGGGATCTCCAGTCGAGGGAAACTCACCCAAATCGTTTGGGCATACATAACTGTAGAGTTAGTACCCGGACCAAATTCAATATTGAGCGAGCCGATGCCGGTTAGATGTTCATTTACTGAAATTAGCGTCGTGTAAAACGGCCCTCGGCGATGCGAGAGGTTTCCAAGGTTACCCGTCGGAACGAACCGTGTTCTCCAAGTGCCTGTCTGCTTCTCTCCTGCGCCCGGATGCCCTTCATTGTTGAATCTACATGCGCAGCCCATTTCCGGGTTTCCTTGCTGTAATCAAGGTTTCATCACCAGGAGTAATGGTTACCATATCGATGATTGATCGTCCGTAATGGGAACTTTTTCATCGCCATCACAATTCTTGCTAAGCACTGTTCTTCCGAGAGAGCGTCTTCTGCCTCCTGTTTCCGCCATTGGAAACGGAAGTGACGTTCCGACATGCGTCTTGATTCAAACAAGGATCTTGGAACAGCCCCGGAATTTTGTTAATATATCTCCTCAACACCAATGCGGAATGTTGAGGGAGATTAGGTGTTCACCTCGTAGAAGATAATATTTATCTCATTTTTTTCCCCCTAATGCTCTAATCGCCATCAAGTGTTTGGAAGTGAGAAAAACCTCGCTCCTTACTCTCTCACCAAAATATCCGTTTGATTCCTATGTATTCTATTTGAGCGCGATTTGGTTGTTTGTCAGCGTGGAAATGTAACGATGGACTAGAGGAAAACCGGGGACTAACCCGGGTGGGGAAGAGGGCGTGGGGTCGGGAGGGAGAGCGCTAAAGAGGGCACGGGACGAGGTGGATGTAGGAAATGCCGATGGAATGCTGAAGAGTGATAGAAGGGAGGTAGGGGAAGGGGCGAAATGGGGCGGGTTGAATGGAAAGGAGAGGAAAGAATGTATGCGGAAATTAGGGGCTTATTGTATCCAGGGGTGGATGCTGTTAGGCGAGGTTAAGAACTTAATTGGTGTAAACGGTAGACTACGAAATGATAATATCATTATTATTAAACTCTGAAATTTTGGGGCTTTTAAAGGAACAAGTTGTTGTGACGAAATACCGTACATACAATGTCACAGGCATTCGTAGTCGTGCGCGAGGCGCCACAGTCCACGAGGTTAAAGCCAACTTTAAACACTTATGGTGTTTTCACTTTGACAAATTCCAAAGAAACTGCGGGTGATGCCGCTTTAAAAGCCCCAAAATTTCAGAGTTTAAGAGGACGCCTCGGTAGCTTAAGTGGCTAAAGCACTCGACCGGATATTGAGGGATCTGGGTTCGAATCCCAGTCAAGGCGAATGATTTTTACACTCTGAAATTGTTGCATTTAAATGCACATTAGCGGATGACTCCGTTAAAAGTTACTCTTGCGGCATCTCCCGCAGTTTCTTTGGAATTTATCATTATTATTATTTAAATCTATGTCATATCCTGCTGTTTAAGGCGTGGGTATGTGGACGATTCCCCTCGACATTTACCATAAGTAGTAACAGGCCATTCACCAGAGGATTGGTTAAGTTAACAGTTTCAGGCTTAACCTTGTGGAATTCCTTCATGATGAGGGTGAAAAATAAGAGAAACTTTACACTTCCACACACTTTTTATGTTCTTCGACCATGGTTTCGGTGCTGCGAATCATCATCAGGCTTCATCGTCATGCTTCGCAGCATCGAAACCATGGTCGTAGAACTTAAAAAGTGTGTGGAAGTGTAAAGTTTCTCTTACTATTTACCCTCATCAGAGGATTGGTTTTGAGCAGCTTTCCAAATTATCCATCCTTGGTCTTTCTCTCGGATTCCTCCCCTACGTCCAATTGGTTTTCCTCTTCTCCTCCTCGGTGCCATCCACTGCTCCTCTCTTTACTCACGTTTCGGGGTACTTTTTAATTCGTTGCCCCTCTCAAACCGTTTTATTTTCATCATTCTTCGCTGTCACCGCGTTACCTTTGCCTCCAATCTTCTTTGTTCTCGCCTGCTCGCCTCACGTCCGAAGACAATTAGACTCTAGTATATGTGCTGTTATGCATTGATTGCTTTTTCTTATGCTGTTTCGTTCTATTTTCCGTTATTATTTTATTCTTATGGCTGAAATCCTTCATCGACATTATTTAACGGCCAAATATTACAAAAAAAGAAAAAAAATATTGGACAGTTTTTGAAGTCAACAGAAAGAAACTGTTTTTACAAACATTTTCGGTGAACATTTTATTCAAGCTAATTCAATAACTCCAAGGTATTAATTGATTATGCATGCTTTTGATGCGTTTTTTTGGCCGTTAGATATAAAAGGGAAAATTTAAAGAGTTATGAATAGCTATAAGATAATTACCAAGTCTAAAATATTGTCAAATGATTGACTTGAAGGAAAACTACCGAGCTCCGATCGTGCAAGAAAATAATTGGATTTTAAAACCTAATTCAAGTTTGGCTGCCTCTAATATCTCAAGTAATGCGAGTCAAACTATCGTAATGCATTGGGTTTTACGATACTCTTGAACTCCTGAGTCGAGTCTAGTCCTTCCTCTAATTATGCTTACATGGGTTGTCTAATTCGTCGATATGCTGTTTGTGATCCTAATTTCGCCCGCCCTAGGCGTCCCCGGTTTTACCAGAAAAGGCGTACGCTCTGCATTCCTTCCTTGACCACGCATTTACGGGATTTGCAGACTCCATTGTTCTTGCTCGCGGGCGTTAATGGCTCCCTTCCTTGTGGGCGTTCCATATCGTTTCATTGGAGGGGTGGAGTGCAGGGGGATGCGGCCCCTGCGCCTTTGGCCCGCCATGGATATGGCATCCCGTTCTGCGGGTCACCTTCAGGAAATCCGCGCTGGCTTAGTAAATCATTTTAGCCTTTCTCAGTACCTACTCATATGGGAACTATTGTGAGCGACTCATACTGAATCAGTGAGAAACCCTTTTTTTTCGAGTTTTAACGTGTTATTGAAAAATGTATTTTGGACTTCAGATTTGTAAAAACTAAAAATGTTATCATAGGATATCTTCGGGGCAATGTCCAGCCAGCCCTATAGTTTGCGTAAAAATGAATTCATCGTAAGCATGGCCCGTCCATTTCGATGATTCATTCCCCCGTTCGTGGCAGAACTACTAAATTATGTTTTAATCCCTTATGCAAATGTTCGAAGCGAGTCACGGCGTCAATGGGCCTCGTTGGGCCTGTAGCCTCAATCGCAATGGCCCGTGTTTGAAGGGTGCGGATTAACATTTGTTTGCAACGGTGTTTTTTTGCGAAACAAAAGGTTTAACGACGGTAATAATGAGCCGAGCACATTTGGGGGAGATGCATACTTACTCCTGACGAGAAAGCAAGTAGTTGGGGGCGGAGAAATAACCCATAACTTATCTTCGCCTCTCGCTGAATTCGGAATTGCATTCCGGGCGGTGTTTGGAGCATTTTATCGGGGCGGCCCGGGGTTTGAGGGCAGAGCCCCGCACCCCTCACCCCCCTCCCCCGTGCACTCCCTCGCTGCCTCATTCCTTCCCGCGCCCCCTCCCTAACCCTTCCCGCATTAAGCGTCGGGGCCGTAAAAGTGGATTGCCTCGCGAATGGAACCTAACCCCGCGGCGGCGCAGGAATTTTAAATTTTCCTGGACGAAATCTACCGGGCACTGTTTTTTTTTCTTTGTTCATTCAAAAAACACGGGGAGCTCTGCTTTTCTTTTATTGCGGAAATTAATTAAACGAGTTTATGGAGTTTCAAATAAAGGGAACGCTTTATTTCCTCGATTCCTCCCTCTCATTCCAGAGTTCGCTAAACCTCGTTTAGCGAAGGGTATGTACACTACGTACGTGCGCCATTTAGCGCCCTTTCTAGATTTTTAGGAGAAATTTCCCTCTACCAGTTAGACGCGTAAAACATTTCATTTGAGCAATGTTGTGGGTTTAATATGAAAATGGAAATAGACTCTTTCACCTGGAATACAACTCGGCTGCAAATGAAAACGTTCCGAGGCGGCGCGAGCATTTATCGTGTGTTTTTGTGACTAAATTGTAACTTCAATTGTGACTTCGGCAAGTTGGGTGATTTTGGACGACAAATTCGTTTTTTCTTCGTGCGATTTTTGTGTGCGTGGATGGAAAAATGGATTTCATCCGAGCTAGAATGAATGCATGGGGGGCTTTGGAGAACTTAGGAAATACATGGGTGTATTTACATATAAATCACAACACAACTTCTGTTGATAATTCCTCTTGGAAACGTTAATGCGCATCATACTTTCGCCGTTATAAATTTTCAGTTACGGATTTGTGTTTGGCTTCAGCGTGAAGTGAGCGAAACTTATTTTTGTGACTTAAAATAAATGAAATGTGTATTTCGCTTCTCTCCTACAAATAAAAACATTTCGTTAAATCTATAGCTGTACTTGTATTCCACCTCGACTCGTTCTTAAAACACTTACTTGCAAAGGACTTTCAATTATACGGGCGTACCTAACCTAAAGAGCAAAAAAACAAGTACTCATTATGAACGAATAAATTATTTCTATGCCTCTAAATGAGTACTTGTTCGATTCGTTTGAGATTCGTCCACTCACCATTTTCTTTTCTCTTTCCGATTCCAGGTGTGTTGTCGATGGCTGTTAACTGGACGTCCGATTGGCGAAGAAAGAGCTCTCCCCGGCGCCGGTTCGTATGAGCGTTTATGCCTCTCGAAAGATCTTCTTTGATGGTTCTTATTTGCGTGCATTGTTGCTCCGAAGGATGAACTTGGGAGAGGTGGAGTTAATTGCTCCCTTTTTTATATCCTCCCGTAAAAGTACGGCCTCGCATAAAACACGAGTGTCATTACGAAGGTCCGCCGTAAACATTTGATACTTCTTCCATTTCAGATATCAGGGTATTAATGTAAACAAGGCCTTGAGAAAACAGTCGACATGAAGGGAAATGTCTTAACATAACTTCCTTTCTTATTGGCTTCGGGTGTTGACGAGCTTCCGAAGACTCCGGGCAATAAGTTAATCAACATTGTGTCTCGGTCAGCTCCGCCCCATTTAGATAACCTGAAGTCTTACGTTGATGACTCTGCAGGAATGAATTGCCCGCCGACGAGAAATGTGATCAAACTCCCTGATTGCCTTCTAACCGCGATGTATTTTATATTTGTCTGCAGCCTGCGGAAAAGGAGCTCTCCGGCAATAGATTCCACGTGGAGCCCAACTTGAGAAGCGGAAATGCTATTGAGCATGTTGCTAAGTTTTAGCGTTTCACGTATATGAAGAGATTAGAATTTTTGCATGTTATTAATTGAAGCTGTGGAGTGAGCCTCCTCCGAAAACGTTGATTCTCCGAGTGGATAAGGGGGGGGGGGATAGTTTTAAGGCAGTGTTCGCTCCAAAGCGTTCTGTTGCGTCATTCTCCCTTTCTGTTTATTTTCGCCGTCGCGGAGTAATTTATCGCGCTATGAAGATCGGATGCCGCAAGTTAACCGCGAGGAACCCCAGCGAGTCGCATTTAGAAATTTCGAGTGCATTGTGAAAAATCACATAAATAAAATTCCCAAGAGTCGAAAAAATGATATTCAATCTACTTTTTGTGTCCTCCGAAAATGCTTGCGTTTTTTTGGCCAATGTGGCGAGTGTTATTTTTTTCCGGATTAAAAATGCAACCATGTTTACGTAGTATTCGGATTTTTTTTACTGTTGACGGAATGTTTCTCGATATTTTGGCGTACTTCAAGCAATATGAAATGCAGTAATGAATTTTGGTACAGTTATCTAAGTTAAGTGATTACGGTAATTAACAGTTGGTGGCATGTATTTGTGTGGAATGAGTGTGTATTATAAATGTTGGCGGCACTGTTGATGCTAATGCTTAAATATAATTCTGAATATTATATAATCTGACTATTTTATAAAAGAAATAAATCGAGGACTTGCAAATCTTTGACTTGCTCTTTCCATTTAACTGGTCACCTTGTTCAGACAACACACGCGATTTACTTACTGTTCAACTAATTTATGAAACATGAAATGTTGTAATTTTGTTCATTACGGTGGAATGTTTGGACCCTGATACATTCTCTCAGGTAGCGAGAGTTTAATCGGATTGAATATTCCGAGTAACGTATCATAAATACAATTTCTTAATCGGAAAGAACGCAGAAATTATCAAAACGGGTTCTTGTTCTTTACTCTCCCGTATCATGAAAAGTGAGCACTTTGCGTATATCATCATCTGGCGCAGTAGGATAGTGCCTCTTTAGTCTAATAGACTAAGTATTCGGTGTCTTAAAACTCTCGAGCGTAAATATCTGAAGAATATTCAATTATTTACGGAAAATGTGGCCCTCGATATCAATGGCCATTCCTTAAGCGATTAATCCGTTGTCCTCGGGCAAACGTCGTCTTCCAATTCATTCCTCGCGGGCATCGAGACAACTTCCAACAAAGTTCCATTAAGCATTTTTTTAAATTACTCTGACTTTGTAATTTCGTCTCCTCTTCATGTCCCTGGCTCGCTTCCCGAAGACAAGGGGAGTGTGGTCATTCGCTTACCTTTTAAAATAGGCAGAGTGTCACACTTCTACTCTCGCTTCGTCCAATTTCAAGTCGGTGCCGACGCCTTCTTCAGAATTACTTCCTCTCCGTTTTTCGGCCGTCCATTGTGCCCACAACGCCCCACAATGAAACGGTTCCCGGAACGAACTACCCGAAGCCATGCGTCCCTTCCCCGAGCCATCAAAACCCCTTCGCAGGTTGGAAAGCAAATATTAAATTCCTCCCCGTCCCCCATTAAGCCCTTTGAAACCGATAATTTTTTTCGACCGAAGAACCGGATCGGCGTGGGAGGAAAGGGTGTGGGTGGCGGAACTCTTAAATTAAACCCGGAATGTGGACATCCCTCCCCCCCTCCCCCTTCCTCCCTCTCTCCCTCCCCCAATCCATGAGTGTGTGTGTGTGTGCGCGTGTGAATATGACATGATATCTCCTCTCTTTTATTTCCTCGGAAACCTTTTTTATATCCTCCTCACTCCCCTCATTTCTTTTATCCTTTATTAAGGCGGGTGTAGGAGCGAGCGGGAAGGGGCCGGGAGCAGCCCCCCCCCCTTGTCCTCTGTCCGCAGTCTTGGAGACTGATGAGGAGGAAATGACTGTTGAAGGACGCTGCGTCGCCCGTGTGCATTGTGTCGCTGGTTTTTGCGTGTGTTGGCTTGGCGCGGGAGGAGGGGTGGAGGTGTGTAAGGGGGTCGGGAGAGGGAGGGAAAGGGAAGGGGGTGGTGGTGTGATTCTGGGGGTGCGGAGGAGGGACGGGACGGTTTGTGCCGCCTCGGGAGAGACCTCAGACAACAATGAAAGTAGGAAGGGGTCGTCTGCCCAGCTGCATGCCGGTAGACGATCCTTTGGGGGGGGCCTTATACAGATGTGTTCTCAGGGTCTCGACATCCAACCCCCATCAAGCACCAACTCCCCCCCCTCTCTTTTTCACACACTAGTGGAGGTTTAGGGGCGGGAGGGGGGGTGGTGTTGTCGCTGCGACGTCGGGAGGGTCGTGTTGGTATCCAGGACGACCTTTGAGGAGGGTGGGTGGGAGAGTGTTTCGGATGTTGCCGTCAATTACGGCGCCATTTCCTCGGAGGGAGGGGAAATGTCTCTCGTTGCGCGCACGGCTTTGTCCTTCCCCCTTCGTTGCACCTCACTTCCCCTCCTCCCCCGTCACTTCGTCTCCCCTCCCCCTCCTCCTCCCGTGCGTCCCTCCTCGCGTCTCTCCACAGTCCAAAAAATCTACAAAAAATAAGCCGCAGTAATAAACCCGAAGGTTGGTTGGTTTGGTAGGTGAAGGAGCTAGCCTCCAAGTCCCATGCAACATGTGGAATTCACACATCAAGAGGGGGGCGGGGAGGGGGAGTGGAAGGGGCTGCAGTTCCTTTCCTTCCTTGTGGTTTCCCAGGAAGATCTGGTGCCCGGAAAATCACATGGTTTGGGTGAAGCTGAGGGCACCAGATGGCGTCATGCGGAATCGAACTTGGACCCTCCAGTCTGTAGCCCAGAATTCCGTTCACGGCATTACCACACCTTCAAAAAAAAGTAAGGGAATAATTGCGCTGTTTACGTGGTTTGTATGAAAAGTATCGGGAAAAGTTTCGGAAAAAATGATTTATTTCAAATGTTACTGCAACGCGTCAAAATTCTCCAAAACACATCGCTTGAGGGTCGACATGCTTTTTTCAGCGGCCTTTCCACGACTCGAAGCAGGGAAAAAACACTATTAGTTGTAATGGAAAAAAATAAAAGACTTAAGGTGCTCTGTACAAGCTTCTTTGACGGCACTTAAGGTCAACGTGATGGTGTCCGTCTTAGCAAGCAGACAGTCGATTCTACTCTTGGTCGCCCGTCCAAAGACCTTCGGGAGAACGAGTTTGGCGCATATCTTTCGCATCGCCAAATTTTCAGTGATATGAATGGTAAGCACTGTCTATGTCTTATCAATTCCAATACGACCTAAGATCATGCGCACATTTAACCGAATTCCGCACTCGTCAATAAAATATTGCTACCGATACTTTTCATACAAACCCTGTAAATAGTCTGCCATCGTAATAATTCGTGGATCGGAGGTGGGGGGCAAAGAAAGGTCGGTCAGGGCAGACCACCCATCCGACTTCCCCTCTCCGCCCTTGCCCTGCCCTTCCGTTCCTTATGCTCTCCACATGGCACGTTTCATTATTGTTATCGTCGTCAATGAGCGCCACCCCCTCGTGTCGCCCTCACCCAACGACCCCCGGAGCTCGCATATTTCGCAATCCACGCGCCCCCCCCCCCCCCAGCCGTCCTTTGAGGACCTTCCCAGAAGGAGGGCGTCGCGTTAATCAAAGCCCCTCCCTCATCGCCCCGTGGTGCCCGGATTAAGGGGCAACGGGGCCCGTCGGGGGGAATGCTTGGATTCCTGTGGTTATGCGCGTCAAAAAGGGTCCCACATGTTTATTCATAGTCCCCCCCCCCACTCCCTCTGGTCGATGCCGTGAATCTCAACAGCCCATGGAGGGAGGATTGCGATGATTTATACGATCGAACGCATTTCGGCGTGGGGGCGGCTTGCGTTTCAAAGTCAGACCTGCGAAGAAAATCCCTTGTTAATTCGACGGATGCAGGGCGGCGCGGCCAACCAATTTATTTTTCTTCTTAATTTCGGTTCGTTTTCTTTGATATGTGACTAAGATATGAATCCCGAATTAGTCGAAAATCGTGTTGAATTTGAACATAATCGCACAAATTAGGAGATTGCAACGCACTCTGGTGTAAAAATTATTTTCCTTGGGGGATATAGGCATTTAAAAGTTTTCTCGAAAACGTTTTTTGTATTCGTGTCGAGTTTTTAAATAATTTTTTAAGCCAGTAATATTCAGCATCGGTAGTTGGCCGTGGTCCCTCGCTGGGTCCCTCACCCGTGATGTTATTGTACCAAACCCGCCTTGGAAGCTAGAATGAAGTTGCTCATTACTGTAACCGGCGTCTTTCCAAACAGCCAACTCGGTTTTCACTCCAATCGTTTGTAGGGAGCGGGTAGTTCTGGTGGTAGTCGGGGATCGGGATGGAGCGGTGACTAACGTGCTGGCTTCCCACCCAGAGAGCAAACAAATCCTGGAGGCGGCAGTTATTTTTCGGAGGTATCTCGATCCCTACTTGAGTTGCTTTGAGTGAGCACGCCGTCCGTCGGATGGGACGTTAAGCTGCGACCCCGGTGGAACCTATCGTCAATGAGAGTAGATCAATGCCGACGCCGGGTTTCTCTCCACCCTTCATCTCTTCCTGCCCATCCCGAATGGCAGAAATGACCTCAGCTGTCGGTCGCCTACCCTCAAACCACTACTAGTGGAGGTAGTCATGGCCTTTAATTGAAATAATAAGTCGTCTTCCGTTTCATCCGAATTTTAAATCACCTATAATAAAATAAATATATGCGTGTTATCAATGTTGTTATCAAATAACATTCTAATCACTAATAGTTGTGGTGACTCTATTCTAATAGTGGCTTCTTTCCAAGGTAACTGCCAACGTTCGATCACTTGATCTTGATCTGACGTAAGAGGTACTCTTGCAGCCAGCCAACTGGATAATCCTCGTTTCTGCTGTATCATCAGATTGTTTTGTGTTTTGTTCGATACCTTTAATTCCTACTGAGATTGAAGGTCTTCCGTTTCCATTTATTGTATTTGGTTTCGAATAAAAGATTTTAAATTCTATAGCCTCCAGCCGGTGGTATAACTCCGCTAATAAAATAAAGCGATCGACCGTTGCCTTCTTGTTATGTCCGGGATATACACCCCTAATACTCTCACGAAAGCGTTAGTAGAGACGGCCACTTGCCAAATCTTATTATTTTTCTGACCACAGTTCAAAAAGAAGCCAACGTATTTAAAAATAATAATAAGTTGTCGTAATTTTTTTCTTCCTTCTTATCCATCTCTTTTAGGAAGTTGCTCCCGAAACTTAAGTTTTCTCTTCTGCCACCGCGTCTTCTGCTAATTCCCTCTTTCCCCCCGCTGGAAGAAGTTTTTCAACACCTTCGAACTACCGAGGATAACTGGAGAAAAGTTCCTTTTTATATATTCGCTCGGTCTTGTGAAATGTCGCAGCATCTCTCGCCGCCTCTCAAGTGGGCGTATCCTCGGCGTCATTCCCTTCCCTCCCTCCCTCCTTTTTTTTATTTGTTCCCTCCGTCCTTTATTCCGAAACAAATCCTCCCCCTTTCATTCGAAGGGAAGGGGGGAGGGTGTGACAGGGGGGCAATACACTCTGGGGGGGGTGAGGAGAAGGAAGGGGAGGGGGGTGTCGGAAAAAAAAGAACGAAACGGAACGCGATATTCTCACGAAGCTTTCGGAAACCGCCGCAAGAGACCGACAACTTAAGCAACTCTCTTTAGAGTGGGGTGCTTTCTTGATGTATGGAATTTTCCGAGCTTTGCGTTTTCTTTGAGCCGAGGACTTGATTAATCTCGGTAATGTACGTCTGAAACTTTTTTCTGCTATTCCTAAACCGAAACGTCGTATTCCGCCCATCGAGGAAGTTTTTAAGCCCGCGTTTTAAGTTTTGATTTCATTGCTTTTTTTGGCCATCTAATAGCTAAGATATTCTTGCAGAGATGCAAAAAAATAGGACGCAGGACGCCGAAGTTTCCCGGAAAGCGTAACTGACTCTCAACCGACTCCTTACGTACTTCACATATTCCAGTCGAATAAAGCTACGCCGCTAGGGTAAAAAAAGTATTGGCGAGTTGGATTGGAAATATATATATATATATATATATATATATATATATATATATATATATACACGGTCAAAGTAGTAGGGACGTAAGGAGAAGAATTGCGCTAGGCAAAGAGGCTTTCACGAGGAGGAGGGAGTTGATGACGGGGACTTTGAGTAAGGATGTTAAGAAAAGACTCGTAAAAACTTTGATATGGAGCGTAGCTATGTACGGCGCGGAAACGTGGTCATTGAAGCAGGAGGATAGACGTAGACTGGAGGCTTTTGAAATGTGGGTGTGGAGAAGAATGGAGAAGGTGAAATGGACAGAGAAGAAAGCAAATGAGGAAGTACTTGGTATGGTGGGCGAAGAGAGGGGTTTGTTGGGAGCAATCCTATGGAGGCAGGAAAAGTGGATGAAGGGGGTGTTGACCGGCAGTGGGATGTTGAAGACTGTGATAGAGGGTAGAATGTTGGGCAAAAGAGGAAAGGGAAGGAACAGGATAGGGATGTTGGACGGGATGAAGGGCGGAAGAAAGTACTCAGAGATGAAGAGGGACCTGGTGTAGAGTAGAATTTAGGGTTGTGTTTTGTTAGTAGTCACAAAATATTTGTTTGGTAGTTGTGTCCATCGAAAAAACTACCTTAACCGGTAGATTACCTTTAAAAAAAATATATATATATATGTTGTGATACTATTTCGGCCATAGTAATAATAATACCCCCATTTCTCCTACTTGGCAGAGGATCGAAACTTCTTTAGATTTTTATGATGAATACAATGAGGTCAATTTGAAATCTTAATAAAACGCGCAATTTTGCCAGGCTTAACTTTTCCCTCAAGTATCTCCGAAGAAGAGTGCAGCCTTTTTCGCGACAAGCATAATATAGAGTTAGGAGTCGCTGAAACTTTCTTAGATTATATTCCCGTCAAATATAAGCGTTTTTTATTTGGACTCCGGCAGGTAGAAGTACAGAATTGTCAATGGAATGATGATTGCGCCAGAAATTGCCGTGGAACCCTGCCTGATCTTCGTCTGATGAAATTATTTTAATGATGTTTTCTCGGATCTTCAAACGGGTCAAGGGTTCTATTTTGGCCGACGTTTCGACACTAGTCGACTTAGCATCGTACTCAGGGTTGATGAGTGCCGACTCTGCATTTCGGCCGTCTTATATGTGTGTGTGTATGGGTCGCGGTAGTCTAGGGGTAGAGTTGGACTACTGGCCGGAGGGTCCCGGGTTCGAGTCCCGGGCAAGGCACTCTGGGCACCTGCAGCTCCACCCAAGCTATTTGATTTTTCGGGTACCAGGTCTTCCTGGGAAACCATAACCGGCACAGGGACAGGAACTGGCCCCCCTACCCTAATGTGTGAATTTCACACGCCGTCGGGCATAGTACTGGGTGAACTCTACCATCACCTACTAAACCGGCCTTCGGGTTGATTACTGTGCATATGGTTTATATGCAGGTATACATACAAATATATATATATATATTGATATTTTATGGTCGCTATGGAGCCGTGCTATTTTCCTTCCATTTTTAACCTTCATTAGCACCTGTTTCCACGAGTTGCCGTGGGATTAGCTGAAATCTCTATTTAAATTACGTATTTTCCGTCGTATGCCAATAGATTCTTAAATAATTCGGTCCCTGTAGCCAACGGAGCGGGCAAGCAACTTCGTTCCTTCGAAATTAATGGCGTGTTCCATCCCGATGTTGTGTTCAGAGATGACTGATTTTTCCATTTACCCCAGCCGTAGGTGTCGTTGGTGTTCCTTTAATCTTGCCTCTCCAATGTCTCCGCATGGTCACGGGAGCAGGTAAATACCTGGGGTCTTAAGGTCAATTGGGTCCTTGGCTCTGACGGGAACATGTTTTTTTTATTTCTCCAATTTTCCAATGTTCTTGACTTGATATCTTCCTGGATACCGGAGATGCATATGGCAAGCAGGCCCTGGATATTGGTCTCACCTTTTCCTCCTGCGTCGCGCGCACCCGCGGGTTGAAGGACCTTTCAGGGAACCATGAAATGTCGCGTCCACTGTATCCTCTGTGGAGGAATGTTGTTCTAAAGGTGGCTCTCATCTTGTTCGGCAAACGTTTCTAGTCGGCGATGGCCCTGGCTCGATGGAATAGTGTGTGTTCAGCACTGCTCGCCTCTGGGCTAGGAGGTAGTGGCTCCTTCCTTACAGGTCCTTGTGAGTCGGCTACCCCGTGTCCGAGTGTGCCATTACTCTTCCGTTGGATTAGGATGTCGAGGAAAGGGAGTCTGCCGTCGATTTCCAATTCCGTCGTGAAGGAGACGTTCGGTTGTTGGCAGATCATGTGCGGCAGGAATTGTTTGGGCGCATCCTTTCCTCGTGACCAAACCCCAACATAGTCGTCAACATCCAGGAAGAAATGCTTAGCGCGGAGCGTTGCTGAATTGAGCGTCTTTTCTTCAAAATCTTCCATTAAGAAGTTGGCTGGGTGTAAGTCGTCAGCCTTGGGGACCCGTGTGAAAAGGGATACCACGCCTAAACTCACCAGGATATCCCTTTCCTCTAGAAGGATTTCATCCAGGAGTTTAACGAATGCTGTCGTTTCTGATGCCATGCTCGCAACAGCCTGCATGTTACCTACGAATTACCCAAGATTCACGAGACCGGCGCACCACTGAGACCAATTGTGAGCGCCATCATCTCCCCTACCTACAACTTGGCGAAGCACCTCACTGGAATTCTAGCGCCACATGCCAGTTATACCATGTTATGCTCTTCTTTCGCAATTTGATCGTAGGCAGGTTTGCCGTCCCAAGTAATTCGACCTTGACTTTTCTTAAATTTTTTCCGAATCCCGTCCAACTGTTGCCAGTCAATTCTTAATCCTCTTCCTTGCGACACAAATTACGATACGTTCCTCATCTTCGGTCCGTCTTCTCGGATCCGATCCCGTCTTCTAATATGCCATTCATTGGTCACTCATTGCCTCGTTTAATATCCGGGTCCACCGTCGGATTCCATTTCCCATTCCCTCGCCCCGTGCATTGACGTGAGTGCCGTCGGCAGACGTGGGATCGGCCGTCCACCGCATCGGGGCATTTAAAAATGCCGCTGTTGATTATTCCAGGTCGAGGGCCGCAGGGATCGTGTTTTCCCGTTGACTGCCTTTCGGCCCTCCGGCCTCCGGCCCCGCTTCTCGTCGTTCTTTGCAAACCTCCCCCTTTTCCCTCGGGGAAATAATAGGAGCCCTCTCTTTTTATCCCTTCGCTTCTCTAGCCCTCGCTTCGCTATCCTCCCTCGCCGTCTTCGCCTGCGTGCCCCCCCCCCCGGTATCCGCCGCACAACCCGGTGTTCCCACCGCGGCGACAATTAGCGCGAGAGGAGGGGGCGCTCCGAGCACTCTCTTCGCCACCTGGCGTCCCCGCTTGCATTCGGTGGGAATCTGCAAAGCGGCGGACGGAGGTGTAAGGGTGCGACGGGTTTTTCCCGCGGGATTTCGCCCGGCATGGTGGGGTGTCTGTCGGAAGGGTTTTGGGGCAGCCTCCTCCGCCCGAGTGCTGGGTGGCCATCGACGCGCTTTTGTTTCGGATGCAGTTGGAGCTAGACGTCTCAGTTTAAATGCGCTCTTTGTTTATCCTTTTATGCATTTAAACTCGCTCTATTGGCGAGATGCACCCTCCACTCTTGAGCCAATAAGCATACTCCGCATTAAGGAAACGAGATCACTAAACTCCTGAACATCCGTTTATCATTGCTGTTGCTCTCGTGTTTGAAATTGTTACTTTTCGTAATTTAATATGATTGTTGGCCAGTGGACTTTTATTTTCGTGCTCATTTTGTTTCTTAATACGGAGTAAGGAAACGGTCTAAAAGGAGTGTAAGAATTTTCCGGCAGTATGTGGAAGTGGTGTAAAACAAATCCACTCTGGGTAAACTGTAAAAAAATCTGCTTATTATCAATTGCATCTTTTGAATTGCTTCAGGCAGCGATTCATTTTGGTTTTTGGGATAGATTGGGCGAGGAGAGTTTTTCAAAGAGGTCGTCGTTTAACCGTTAAATAAAAGGTGCAATGCACTTGTTTTTAAATACCATCCAAAATATATTCGTTTACGAATTTGCTTTTGGCCGGTCAGATATATTTCATTTGCTCTAAAACTTTTCGGCTTTGCTCTTATTTGACAGTGTTTATGCTTCAAAGATAATTTATCCGGAAGTTATTTGCTTTTTTTAGCATAGGCAAATGTATGTGAACTTTGTAAGTTTCGATATAATCTACCAGTGGACCAAGCACTTGCGAGTTCGATTCCCCTCCCCCTTCTTTGTAAATGGGTGTTGTGCTATTTCCATTGCTGGATGCCCTCGTCCATCGGAGTCGGTAAAAATTAACTCGACATTACAAATAAAGAGAATCGGTTATTAGCTCCAAGTATACGACTTGAATTAATCAATCGCTTGACCAAGTCGCATTTGCGGTGGCCTTCTCTCCGAGGGCGAAACAAGGGCTATGACAGCGGTAGCAGATGAGAACCGAGAATTGGGACAATGGAACTGTAGAGATAAAGTGACCGATAGTCAAATGAATGAGACGAAACGTCTTGAAGAAGTGTGTGATAGCCAAGGAAGGCACGGAAAAGGCGATTCACAGTTGGAACGTTGATGCGAGGTTTGTAATCGGGGTAATGTTTGGGATATCTTGCTGAAGACAGCTGACCGAAAGTGAAGTTGAGAAGAGTCAGAGCGTGAAGCGGTTCGCGTGAGACATGGGAGAGAAGCGAACGATCCGAACAGCAGAAGAGACGTCGAGAGGCAGGCTTCATCAAACCGATACGCGTTGGGATTGATGGCTGCGGGTGATGACATTGAATATCTATGGTCTTCCGAGAGGCGTCATTCAAGATGGGGGGGAAGGGGCGGCGAAGTGGCTCGTAGTGGAGTGTATTGGCCCGCCCGGCCCCGCAATTAATTTTGGCCGGAAGGCCGTATGCTCGGGCGCCGCCGCCGGTTGCTGGAGGTGGGCGCTGGGTTCGTAGGAGAGCGGGTTGTTGCCGACGGTGTGTTGTTGCGCCGCCCCCCACCCCCCCCTCCCCGTACTTGGGAACCACGAGGGAGGGATGGTGATGTATGACGGGGAGCCCCCCCCCCCGCTCGCCGCCCTCCTCCCCGCCCCTTCCAAAAAAAAAAGAAAAGAAAGAATCAAGAGAAGAACCCGTCATCAGGTCCTGCCTTCCCCTCCGCCTCCCTCTCCCCTCCCTCCCCTCTCACCTTACCACACAACAACGGGAGGCCCTTCAGTCCTCGCCAAGATGTGCTCGAAGGCGGTCGGCTCGGATACGCATCAAGGGCACGCGGCCGCCGATGCTGTTGGCGTTTCACTCCGGACGCGGAGAGGCGGTTGGTTAGGTTGCCCTCCTTGCCTTGGCGTCCTGTCGTAACTTCGCTTGGATTGTCTCCTCTCTTTGTTTTCGTTCACCTCTTCTCGACTGAGTTATCATATTTTCTTTTGTGGAGTGGTCCCGACCTCTGCCCCCCTCTCGGCCAGCTATCTTCGTCCGTGCGGACTTGCGTGGGGCGAAGTGTTTCGAGGCAAGACATCGACGGCGGTTGCAAGTGTCGACCATCCCTCCGGGTGAGGTCCCTCTCCCAAGTGTCGATTCCTTCCGGATCGTCGGAGTCTTTTTGGTGACCATAATTGTGATTCAGTCTAATTGACGCCTTATTAAGCGTCTGTGCTTGTTTATGCTGATGAATTCGTTCACGCAGTTCCTGCTCAACTCACGGAGAGATGGACGTTCGACATTGTTTACCCATGAGTCTCGGCAGTTTATTTCTCATCGCCCAGGACACGGGAAGATAATGATTTCAACGATGGAATATCGGGATTTTTTTCCTCCTCCAGTGTCTTCGTTGTGTGAAGTGCTTCATGGATTCTTATTCACTCGCGCGCTCTCTAGACGGTGTTATCACTCGTCTATGCCGATGCTGGGAGGTTCGTCACGTGTGGTAGCAGTGTAATTATCGTGTACGGATCGTATTTATTTCCGCTCCCAATATCAGAGAGCATTCGGTGAGGCTGACGCTTCATCTGCAACGTCACTGATCAGCTCGCTGCGGCCACGGCCTCCGCAGACGAGTTCGAAAAGAATTAGTTTCGGCGGTGAGGGACATCCATCGGCGCTGGGCCGGGGGAGTCGCGGCATCGAATGCGTTTGTGGCGGAGGCTGTGGTGGAGGCGTCGGGGCCCGGGAAAGTGTCCGGCATGCCCCGTTTTAACGAACCGCTCGACGGCAGGGGTGTCCATTCCACGCGGTCGTCAACACCGCGGATCCTCTGAAAACAGGTCGGTGGTTAACAACTCGGAAACAAAATGAAAATATGTCTCACCCCATTGGCAGTTTATCGGGTCATATTTCCCGCGGGTGATTCTCCCCGAGCGATCATCATCCTCATCAAATCGCTTTCGCCCTTCCCTTCCCCCCTTGCAAAAGTTGATAATCGCAACATCTTAACGGCCACGTGGGCAAACAAGGGCTATCAGGTGGGGAGTGGATGAAAGTGATTGCGTTATGAACTAAGATATTTTTTGTGCGGGTGATAGAGGTGAATGGAATAGAATAAATGTTATTATACTGCTCTGGAAACGGTCCAGCTTGCTACGGGGTAGTGAAGAAAAAAATACAAAATTTGAGAGCAAGGAGGCGAAGAAGCTAGCAGTAATGGGTGTGCGAAAGAGTAATTACTGTTTTGAATATTTTAGGGAACTTTTTCGCGAGACTTGCCTGGGAATCGAACCCGGGACCCTCCGTCCAGTTGTTCCTCTGCCCCTGGACTAATGCAACCCTATATATATATATATATATATATATATATATATACACGAGTATGTATATATATATATATATATATATACATTCAAACACGAAATCCCGCCAAACGGCGAATAAATACTCATATATACAGAAACAGATATAAGGAAAAGGGATAGGAACACATATAAAGGACGAACACAATAGAGGTGGGGAAGGCGGAATCGAACGGATCACAAGAATAAAAATATTTCCTCAACCGGGACTCGAACACCGGATCTTTCCACTTGCCGGGCGGATGCTCTTAACCACTTGAGCTATCGAGGATAGTCAATTTACCCTGAGATCCGTGGGTCTAATATGTCGCCAAGCGCCCCGATTCTTTCAGCCAAGAGATGGCGTCAGGGGGCTGTTTCACCCACCAAAGGAGAAATAGACAATACACAAGGAAAGGAAAGGACAGTGGGTTAGAATTCATACAACATCATACAGGAAAGGAACAGTGCGTTTCGTGGCACGCATAGCCAGAAGAAAGAGAATCTCTTTCTTCTGGCTATGCGTGCCACGAAACGCACTGTTCCTTTCCTGTATGATGTTGTATGAATTCTAACCCACTGTCCTTTCCTTTCCTTGTGTATTGTCTATTTCTCCTTTGGTGGGTGAAACAGCCCCCTGACGCCATCTCTTGGCTGAAAGAATCGGGGCGCTTGGCGACATATTAGACCCACGGATCTCAGGGTAAATTGACTATCCTCGATAGCTCAAGTGGTTAAGAGCATCCGCCCGGCAAGTGGAAAGATCCGGTGTTCGAGTCCCGGTTGAGGAAATATTTTTATTCTTGTGATCCGTTCGATTCCGCCTTCCCCACCTCTATTGTGTTCGTCCTTTATATGTGTTCCTATCCCTTTTCCTTATATCTGTTTCTGTATATATGAGTATATATATATATATATATATATATATATATGCACACACACACCAATGATCTACTTATGTGTATATACATGTATATAACTATATGTGGTGGTGTCTGACTCATATGTATAGTCGTTTATAAATTAGGGAAATTTATTCCCTCTTAATATTCATTTATTGCAGAGTTAATTTTCTTACTCTGTTACGTTATTTACTCACATAGAGTAATGCACACGGGGAAATAAGCAAGATAAAATAAAACTGAAATGATTGAATTAACTTTATAGTATGTCTGCATGGCAGCCTGGAGAACCTCTGATAACCATGATTTGCATTTCGGTGCTCCCACGTCAGTTGCCCAGTACAACTCGGAGCTCTGTCCTTCTCTTCCTTGAGAAAGATGGTTTAAACCACCGAAAATTCGAAACCTATGAGTTTTTCTTTTTTGTGTGTATCTGTGTTTTTGTCTGTGGCCACTGGGGCTTACTTTTATACATTATTATGCACTTTCGTGAGACTTTCAAAAATTTGTTTTATGTGTGTGTGTGTATATATATATATATATATATATATATATATATATATATATATATATGAAAGATCCAAGAGAGATGGAAGGAGTATATAGAAGAACTGTATAGTAAAGAACTCAGACCAACACAGTTAGACATTGAAAAAGAAAATGACGTAGAGGAAGACAGCTTAGGTCCAGGCATACTAGACAATGAGATAGAAAGGGCATTAAGGGAGATGAAACTAAATAAGGCCGTGGGGGTAGATAACATTCCCGTGGAACTTTTAAAATGCTTAGGAAAATGTGGGAGGAAGAGGCTATATGGGCTGATCCGTAGCATTTATGAGGAGGGAATCTGGCCGGAAGACTTTGTGAGAGCAGTTTTAGTTCCGATTCCGAAAAAGGTAAAGGCCACGTCATGTGAGGACTATAGGACAATTAGTTTGATATCCCACGCAGCTAAAGTTGTTCTCAGGATCATAAACAAAAGGATAGAGAGTAGGGCAAATGATTACTTAGGGGATGATCAGTTTGGGTTTAGGAAGGGGAGAGGTACGCGTGATGCCATTGCAGTAATGAGATTATTAATCGAGAGGAATATAGAACACAACCAGGAGGTATTTGCCTGTTTCGTAGATTTCGAAAAAGCGTTTGATAGAGTAAATTGGGAAAAACTAATGAGTATATTGCAGAAAATAGGAATAGATTGGAGGGAAAGGAGGCTAATCCGCAACCTGTACATGTCTCAGACTGCTCGGGTGCGGGTGGGAAACGGGGAGTCAGGATAGGCAGTGTTAGGAAGGGGTGTAAGGCAGGGTTGCCCATTATCACCGTTGCTGTTCAACCTGTATGCAGAGGAAATGAATAAAGAGGCATGGGAAGAACTAGAGGTAGGAATGAAAGTGGGCGGGGAATTCGTAAAATCAGTTAGGTTTGCTGATGACCAAGCTTTAGTTTGTCAGTCAGCCAAGGGGCTGCAAGCATTGCTGAGTGAATTGGAAATTCAGTGCGACAGGTATGGGATGAGAATCAACATTAATAAAACAAAGGTTATGCGATTTTCTAGAAAGAAAAAGGGCAAGCTTAACATTAAAATAGGAGGGCAAAAACTAGAGCAGGTAGAACAGTTTACGTATCTCGGTAGTGTTTTGGACCAACACGGTCAAAGTAGTAGGGACGTAAGGAGAAGAATTGCGCTAGGCAAAGAGGCTTTCACGAGGAGGAGGGAGTTGATGACGGGGACTTTGAGTAAGGATGTTAAGAAAAGACTCGTAAAAACTTTGATATGGAGCGTAGCTATGTACGGCGCGGAAACGTGGTCATTGAAGCAGGAGGATAGACGTAGACTGGAGGCTTTTGAAATGTGGGTGTGGAGAAGAATGGAGAAGGTGAAATGGACAGAGAAGAAAACAAATGAGGAAGTACTTGATATGGTGGGCGAAGAGAGGGGTTTGTTGGGAGCAATCCTATGGAGGCAGGAAAAGTGGATGAAGGGGGTGTTGACCGGCAGTGGGATGTTGAAGACTGTGATAGAGGGTAGAATGTTGGGCAAAAGAGGAAAGGGAAGGAACAGGATAGGGATGTTGGACGGGATGAAGGGCGGAAGAAAGTACTCAGAGATGAAGAGGGACCTGGTGTAGAGTAGAATTTAGGGTTGTGTTTTGTTAGTAGTCACAAAATATTTGTTTGGTAGTTGTGTCCATCGAAAAAACTACCTTAACCGGTAGATTACCTTTAAAAAAAAAATATATATATATATATATATATATATATATATATATATATATATATATATATATATATATATATATATTATCCTCTCTCTTAGTGTGGATGTGTGTGTGTTTATATATATATACACACACACACATATATATATACACACACACACACACACACACACACATATATATATATATATATATATATATATATATATATATATATATATACACCCACACGAAGAGAGAGGATAAATCATCTCCCTTTGTGCTGGTGCTGTTTGCTTTTAATACGTTTCTCTATTACCTAATGTGATAGTACTTAATCATATCATCGAATTAGGTGCAAATTAATAGAACATGCATTAGAGGGAATTAAATGGAATTTAAAAGCTGTAACGACTCTTGAATACTCTTGGCTATTTTTATTGCCGGACAAAACAAGGAATACCAATTGTTGCATCGGGAGTCACTCTGCACCGCTGTGAAGGGGAGGTAGGTGCGGAGGGTCCGGCCGCGCGCATTCGATACGATTCGAATTAAAGATAAAGACACCGAATGGACCCCGACCATTATAAGATGGACGTGAGGGTCCTCGCTGGTGGTAATAATGGCGATTATTGTGCTCGGCTTCTGCCCCTCTCCACACGTCCCCACCTCTTCACCTCTCCCCGGCTCTCGCCCTCGCACACGCCTGGGGGAATTGGACACTCATTGCTCCCAGTCATTGAGGCGTAAGTGCCCGTGGTCGCCCTTCAAGCTCACTTCATTTCTGTTTTTTTTTCTTTTAATGTAGTAACGCGCTCTGCCTGGAGTCGTCGAGTTGAAGACTCTTCGCAGGGAAAGAAATCGGACTGAGAGAGAGAGAGAGTAATTTTTGTGTGTGTATAAGGGATGGAGAGAAAACTCTCAAATGGACTTTACGCGAAGTTTATTTTTGCCAATGCGAGAAATGTCGCCAGAAGTTGTTTTTTTCGGCCCCGTTCCGTTAATTTCGGTGTTTCTTTTTTTCAAATCTCTTTCCCCTCAATAAACTACTCTCCCTTTCGGTGCATTCGAGTGGGGGTAGGCAGCTGTGTCTTCAGGACGTGTTCGAGATTAATTCCTACCGCCGTGCACCTGTCCGCACGGATTCTTCTCGAGTCGGTTCGATTCCTTATCGCCTCCATTCGGCCACCACCCCCAGGTGGGGCGATGCCTATCATGGGTGCCTGGAGCAGAGTGATAATGGAATAGGAATGCGGCCAGACGAAGAGTTTTAAATAGCGGCGGGGGGATGGGCGTTCGAGATTTTTCAGCGCTAATGGTTTTCCCTTCCTCCCCTCTCCTCCTCCTTCCCACTCCATCGCTCTCTCCCTCCTCGACGCGAAGATGGCCACTTTGTTTTTCCCGATGATTAATCCCAGAGTTGTTGATTTTTTCCTCTGCACTTTTCACCCTTTCTTCTTGTAACACTATCATTCGTATCCTCCTACTCATACCCCCCTCTCACCCAAACTCCCTCTCCTTTTTGCAATCCTTTTGATACTCCGTGGCCCGTAAGACGGCGGAGGAAGTGAAGGAATCTCTGCAAAATTCTCCTAGCCGTGGTAGTTTTTCTCGTTTTGTTTCCCTTCGTCAACCCTCTCCCCCGTGGCCTTCTGTTTTTTCTCCTGAATTTTCACGGTTACCGAGCGGCGGGGGCGGCGACGCCGGTGGCAGCCGTGTGTCGGGGCGGTTTGTGGTCTCAGCGCGCGGGGCGTTGTTTTTGCAATTCGTCCTTTTGTTTCCTCTCCTCTCTCTGACCGACGTCGCGGTCGCGGTGCTTGTAGTCACATTTTTATTTGTGACCGATGGCTCTTTGTTTCCCCTCCTCCCCCCCCCCCCCGGCTTTGTCTATTTGGCGATCGGGTCGCGCTATGCTCGGGGAGTGAGGGTGCGTTTGTGGCAGTGTCGGAGACGGAGTGGGAGGCGATGTTTTCCCATCAATTGCGAGGCGAGGGAGGGTGCTGACAGGGAATGTCGTCCGCGTCACTTAAAAAGTGCTGACCTCCGGTGGGATTCAGAAATGATTCCCCCCCGATAGTTGTTTTAAGGGCTTGCAAACGTTATACGTACATTCGTACATTCTCTTACCGTTGGTTCTCTTGCAGCGAGACATCGGAATCATTCTCAATGTTTCTTGGGAAGCAGCTTAGAGAGTTATCGGTAAATCACCGCCTCACCTTGGTGTGTTTCGGCATAAAATGTGTTCGTTAAAACCCTCATATCCATCCATAAAATCCCGTTACAAATAAACTTCGTTGTGTGTATGTAGTGTTAGTAAACACTACTCCAATTATTTTGTAAATAATTGGTTCACTTTGTCTTCATTGTCATTTTCATCCCGGAAGTACGAAAATAATTGCTCGTAAGCATCGCCGGTGAAAATACGCAAAAGCTTAATCCATTTAATGTGTTATGTTTTTCCGATGGGGACATATTTTGTTAAAATTTCTTTTTCGTCGCGGGAATGGTTCGCTGATGCATCGACGGTGTTGATTATAGCGATAGTCTTATCTGCTGTAACAAAAGTTCATTCAAGTCTTCTACCTATCCCGAGAACTTCCTTTTGTTTGCCTTAAATGATTTTCCTCTTTATTTGTTCGTAAAATCCGCCTGCCTTGGTACTCTTGTAAAAAGCATGTCTTCCTCCTACCTCTGCCTCGCTTACCCGGCGAACCTTCTCTCTCCGCAGACGGCCTTCAACGTCCCACCAACTTTCAATTTGACGCCATCCACCATCTCTGCATTTTTTGGTATCTTACCAGCACCTTTTTCTTTGCCCGCCATATTTTAAACCTCAGCGCCGGTCATCCTTTTCCGTCCAATTTGTTTACTCCAATCTTCGCCACAACTACACCTTAAAAGCCTCTGTAATCTACGCTCATTATCTTGCTTAAAAAGAACTATGTTTCGACTCTCATGTTTAAGTTTTTACCTAAATATTTTTTTTTAATTTTTGCCTAGTGAATCACTCGTTAGCTCTCTTTTTATTTTGTTGACGCAATATTTCCTCTATCGTGTAGTATCTGTTTAGCACCGCTTTCTTCCTGGAACTGTGTTGCTGGATTAACTATTCCTGGAGCTGTGTTGCTGGAGGTGAACTGTGCCCATCACAACGCTCCACATAGTCCTACTTCTCAATACTATTCCCTCCACCCACTTTGTCTACGGATTTGCTCTAACAAATTCTAATCTTCGTTTATCATATTTAAAATTTCGGCTTGTGTATTTCTTTCTGCCCAACTTATTTTCTCACCGTATTTCTTTTTCTTACGGTAATCGGTAGTATAGGTAAAAATTGGTCTTTTGGTTATCCCGTTCACATCTTCAAAATGTTGTCCGAATGCCATTTTATAAACTATTTTGAATGGAGGATAAAAGGATGATTGCCATTGCCCAGCACCCCCGATGGTGTTGATCCCGCCGTGCGCTCGGTTGGGAGGGTAAAGGTCGATCCTCGAGCCACGCCAGTGATCCTCTCTGGACCGAGGATCGATGCCAGGTGTGTCCTCCAATCGCCGCACATCTCGCATCGAAGTACGGTGAGGATAGAGAAGTCGAATTAGCTAAAATGTTTCTCCAGAGAAACTACGGATCTTCCAGAAGTGTTGTTGGTGAGCCATTCCTGCAGCCACCACCGACTGACCCGCTCGTGTTCCGAGGGCGGATTGGGAGGAGAGGGGGGAAGGGCTGGGGGGGCTGCTAAGGACCCAGCCTGGCCTAAAATTGCCTTCGTGGTGGACGATACGCATCTGCGGCTCAAGACAAAACGGCGTCATCATCTTCGTGTGTTGTCGTTCAGTTTGAAATGAAGCAGTCACTTTAAGGAAGCCGATAGTCATCTCCGTCTCATTCGAGAGCGACTCTTTAATCCCAGGGAGGGAAAAAAATCTCCGCCGGGCGAAATGGGTGTGTATATTTTGCAAGGCAGGCGTCTTCTCGTCAAATCCATTAATCAACTCGCGGAAGAGGTTTGAAGAGAGGCGGGAGTGTAAGGAGAGAGCACGGGGAAGATTTCCTAGATAAGATAAAGGAGGCGGAGAGTTGGCTAAATGGCTACGTGACCGACTGAATGGTTAATTTAATTGTGACTACCCCCTCGTTGGCTCTCATCCCAACCGCTGTATATTATTCTATACTTATCACTCCAGTAATTCCCACTATCCTCCCATCTCACCTCGCATAGACCTAAAATATCTATATTTCCCCTGCCCATCTCTCGCTTAATATTCTCCTGTTTCCCTGCCCTGATCATTGTCCTAACATTCCACGTTCCTATTCTAACTAATGTGGTCTTCTTCTTCTGCGTCTTCTGTCCTGCTGCTGCCGGTTTTCTTTTGCAACGGTTTCGTGGGATGACGACCGCGGAAGCCTTGCCTCCCCCGCTGCCGGGTACGACACACGGGCGATTGGGCCGAGCCCCGTTGTTGCCAGGACTCAAAATCTCTGTATTGTCCATCATTAAAATGTTGGGAATGATAATTGAGGTGGTTTCCCGTTGCCTTCCTCAATAGTGTTTTTAACGTGACACCATCACTTACTCGCCGCCCCACTGGGGTCAGACGCCGTTGCAGCCGCCTCACTGAGGAACAGACGCTGCGTGGACAACCTTTCGTCTGGCTCCTAACCTTCGACCTATCTGGCATGGGTGACCCTACCAGTAGCAATTGCTATTACTCCCGCCAGCACAGGTCTAGGGATCATCGGAACGCACAAGCCCTTCCACCACGTCAAGGTTGTAGTCCGGGGAGAGAAATATATATATATATATATATATATATATATATATATATATATATATATATATACATATATATAATATAGAAACACTCACACGAGCAGTATAATATTTGGACGGCACAATATAACACAAAATAGTAACACTTAAAAGCACACTCACATTGTAAATTATTTAAGCTTTAGGCCTTCTCGAGGCCTTCTTAAATGAGACTCTTATGGAATCTCCTTAAGAGTCTTGCTTGAAGAAGGCCTCGGAGAAGGCCGAAGGCTTAAACAATTTACAATGTGAGTGTCCTTAAAGTGTTACTATTTTATTTGTGTACTATTGTGCCATCCAAATATTATATATATATATATATATATATATATATATATATATATATATATATATATATATATGTGTGTGTGTGTGTGTGTGTGTGTGTGATTCTGTGAGTGTGTATAGATATTATAGTACGTGTAACTTATGCCGTGGCATTCCTGTTTCCATGGGAAGATTAAGAGTTCGTCACTTTTTTACAGTGGGGGAGTTTCATTGTTTCGTAGGGACTATAAAAGTACTTGTCGGGATAACTTGCGTGCAGATGCTAAAAGGCCGCCTCGCCCGAATATCGCCCGAAACGCTCCCGTTGGAGGCGGCAATACCGGATCCAGACATCTCCGAGGTGTGCTGTGAAAGCGACGATACATTCGTAGCAAGTCGCTGGATGTAATCAAGATATACGAACAGACCCACCGAGGCATTAAGAGGGACACACACGCCATAATCTCCCAAGTCTCCACTTCCAGAGACGGATTCCATCTTTAGTTGAGCACGCCTCTCGCCGATGGCTTTGCTTGCCTTTTCGATTGAATGCGGATTTGGTGCTCATTTTATTTTTTTTACTTGTCTCCGCCCAATTATTTCCCCCGCGTCTGCGACGTGGAATTATTTGCTCTCACGAAGCACGAGATTTTCCTGGCACGGCATCCGTCGTGACACGAGAGAGCGTCTTTTCGGGAATCAGTCGAGGATATTCCCAAGCCGCAGCGGGAGTTCCTCGATCTTAAACTCATGACGGGAATCGGTTTATCTTCACTCGGAGGAGCCAAGATCCCCCAATCCGTTCAATCCGAAAGCTCCCACGCGTGAAGCGAGGCACATATCGACTTAATTGCATCTTTCGACCTCTTTTGATCTCTCGCAAACTCATTTATCGGAGGCTTCTCATCACATAATCTCTTTATCCTTTGCTCCCCTCTCCCACCTTCTCTCGAGTGCCTCACTCGTTCCTCCCCGCCCTACCCCTCCGACCCCAAAGCCAATTGAACCCCCTTCCTGTTTATTCTACACATTATTAAATTCGATCTATATTAATCTGTAAACATTAAATTTCATTCGTCGCCACGCATATTTTTATATCCTAGAATAGTCGACATCCTTTTTAGCGTGGGACAAATAGCTGTGAATCGTAAAGCGAAAGGCTTCTTCTACTTCCTCCCTCTATGCTCCTGCGTTCACGATGATGAAGGGTATATTGGTGCACTTTGAAGCATCGACCGAATTTAAAATTAATTTTTTAAATCCTTTTCCCTATTACTATTTTCCTATCAGCAATATTGACCGGTATTTGGATGCTGGAGGCACTAATAGAAGGGAGAGTGAGTAGTCGTAGGTATGCGTATTAGAGAAAAACGGAGGAAGAAAATAGACTTTCTGGAAGTAATAAGTACTGATATCAAAATCTACTTGTAAAATCCCCATTAAATCGGTGAGGTTTATGAAATTGAAGAGCCTTTTTATGATTAAATCTCCAGGAAAAGAACGTGCTTCGTAGGATTGCCTCGATGAATGTGAAAAATAACGCTCCGTCTGGTATGACACGATACAGCAGGAGTTCTCTCCACTCTAATCTCCAGTTCTCTCCACGCTAATGCCATGATGATTTTTGACGGTCTAATTAGAAAAAATTGAGGTTTGATCATTCGGTCGTAAAATTCGAAACGGTCGTAAAATATGTATCATTCCTCGGCAAATTAATTTCCCATTATTCGGAACGATTTCCCATTCTTCTTGACCCGCATTCTTTTCGGGGTATCGTTGCAGCGCGCGTGAATTGATTGAGAAGTGCGGGTCCTCTGGGTAAGCGTGTGAAGCCTCTGCGCGTATCTTTGGAGGAATGGATCATTTCAGTGGCCGAGGGAAATGTTTGGCCGTGGCTGAGTTGCGCGCGCCTTTTTTGAGTGGCCCGAGGAGTGAGCGGACGCATATAACTCAGTCCATGTGTCTCCAAATTCCTTGGCCGGAGTCTCTTAACGCCTCTACTTTGTATTAGCGCTCTCATTTCCCTCCTCCTGCCATCCCCCTTTGGTTTTTACCACTCTCTCTCTCTCTTTTTAATCCTCCCGCCCTTCTTGTGGAAAGCTCTGGCAGGTGGAAGAGATCAACCTCGAGGCTCCAGAGCCTCTTCGCACACTCGGACGGAGACTCCCACTTCCCTCCCTCCTCTAGTCTCGTCTGTCTAAGAATTCCCCCACCCCCCCAACGTGTATAGCTTTTAGATGAGACGCCATTAATGTGTTGCTTTGGTTATTTCAAGTGTTCTTTTTCTGTGGTGTTACGACTGCTAGCGCAATGTTTCATGCGAATTTCTCCGAATCTATGTTCGCCGAGGGAAAAATATTCACGCCTGGTGATGATAATTCTACCATTGACTTAAATTGCTTCTTTTTTGGTCTACTATTAATTTTGTTGCCCAAACTGCACCACTTTCGGGGGTATCAAATTTCAGGCTTCAAATTGGTCGTGCGATGTTTATTTTGAGATTTAGGAATTAGAATGGGGCAAGGGTGGGGGAAACCCGGCGTCGGCATTCGCCTACTCTTTACGAAAGGCGTCGAGGGTTCCTCAGAGTCCCAACGGACGGCAGACGCCACTTGTAAGTGCTCTCCGCTTAGCGCCGTAGGTAGGGCGGGGATATTCGGGTACGGGGATTAGACGGGCATATAAATCGTTTCAAGATGCACAAAACATGTTCCGTATCTATCTATTTTAATATAAATGAGTACAGAGATTGCCCTAAAATAGGTACCAATAGAGTACTTATTGAGATAAGTACTCAATTGGTACCTATTTTAGCGGTTGACCCGGTTTCTTTTTCTCGGAGAGATGAAGCGTGGAAGGTGGTATTTGGAAACAATTCACTTCTTGAATACCATACGCCGGGAAAACCTGAGATCCTTCATTCGCTTCGTTTCAGCGCTAAAAAAATCCCGCCTATCGCGGCGGCCGTAAGCCGATCCTCTTCGACGACGCTTCGGAATTTGAGTCCCCGTCGGCATTCCAAGGGCGCTCCATCCCTCAGTCCAGCCCCCGTCTCCCGCCGCTCCGCCCTCGCTCCGAGCCATCGCTCGGTCCACTCCATGAGCGCCGGGAAATCGGGGAGGAAGGGGCGCCAGGTGTCCCTCGACCGCCCCTCCGTTAGGGTCCGTCCGTGCCTCGGCCACCTCTGCCTCCCATCTGAGTACCTATAATTAGGGACGAGAAAATCAAACACGAGGGATGGCCGTCTTGATGAATGGTTGCAAGGACGCATGTTCGAATTATGGCCTGACTTCAGACCTAACGATTAAGTCATAATTTTAGCGTATCCTTATTCTTTCTTGTTGCGAAAATATTCTGATCATGTACCACGTCCTACTTGTGTGTTTTCGCCAGACATTTACGGTGAGTTCCTCCCCTGAACGAACCTAGTGTCATTTTACTAACCGAACAGAATCCCTGATTCTTTTGGTCCATACAAGTTGCGGAAAATATGACTTGGCTTTTTTCCTGATAGCAACCGTATCACCAGTTTTCCTCTCGTGAACATTTCTAAAATCGTTCCAACATCATTTACTGCAAATAAAGTTCAGTGCAGTATGACGACTATTTGTCAACCTGATTATATACATCTACATATCTCGATCCGTCATTATCATCAGAAGTAATTGATTTGATCATTATCCTCCATTTTGTCAATATTTCTGATCGGCCCGAGAGATTTGAGCTATGGTCATCATCATTTCGATGTCAGTTTAGGATCGCGCTATGCCCATGTCGCCCTCGCCTTCGTGTATCGATATTTCAAATGAATTTCATCGCTCCAACTCCATTCGCATCCGATACCATCCTGCCACCATGCCACCGTCGCCCGTGCAGACAATCGCCTCCGAGATTGTTTGACCTCCGCTCATCTCTCCCTCCCTCAAATCCCCATGATCGATGGATGCCATTGACTCATTCGTCCACCTCTATGCCCGCAGATCCTTTCTGCCACCCGTAATATTTCGCGTTATCATTTTGGTCCTGTGTCATCCGATTTCAACTTGCCCGTATCCCGGCAGTCTCTCGCCCAGGGTTGACCAGCGCCTAATAATGCCAGTCCTGGCCCCAGCCCTCCATTTAGGAAACCCCCCAACTCCCCAACATCCGTCTATTACTGAATTCGTAACTGGGTGTAACTCCATTTCGGATTTAAAAAGAAGTGGATACGCTTTCCACTCAGGTATGATAGGTTTTATAACTCGTTTCGCAACAATATGTGATTGCCGAGTTTAGCCTACCCATAATACCGAACTCTATATATTTCCGAGTGAAAAGCTAAAGCATTTATTTTCTCGTCCGTCCCAACCCTCCCCTTGACTATCCGCCCGCATTCCCGTCCCTTCACTCTCCCTTCCCATTCCAACCCGCCCCGAGTTTACCAACTCCGCACCCCGGTGTGTGAAGGCGAGGGTCGCCGTCTTCCCCGGCTCATCTAATTAATCGGGAGGCCCTTTCTGCTTCCCTCTTCGCCCTCCGACTTCCCCGCATACACGCTTGCCCGCTCGAGAGCTCCCTTCCCATGCTGCCAGCCCCACAATCCACGCGCTCTTCTCCTCCCTGTACGTATGCTACGGCCGTCGTGGTGTGATGGCCCACCGCCACGATGATGGAGGCTGCGGACTGTAGGGTCTCGAGTTCAATTCCCGACAATATTCACGAACTCCTTCACCAAAAATACCAAGACTTATGATTTTCCGGGCTCCAAGACTTACCTGAGAAATCGTGAACGGCCCCGGAGGAGGAGCTAGTCCCCATGTCACTTAGGATTTGCGAATTTCGCACATGCCGTAGGTCTTGGCGCCACTGTCTCTGTCTGTCTACCCTCAGCCATCAGTTCAAGCTTCAGGTAGAAGACAGCGGTTTGGTTTTTGTGTCTCTTGGTAGCGGGAGGAAACAGATGTAACCGGAGTGGAATCGAGTCTGAATCGAATTGGAAGTGTCGACACAAGGCGCTGCGTGCGTAATCGGCCACGGGACTATTTCACTCCCGGGGATTCTCAACTCATTCAGTGGGGGCATCGATCATAGAGCTTATATCAACTCGTACATCAAACTATACACAGTAATCAACCCGAAGGTCGATTTGGTAGGTGATGATAGAGTTCACCCAGTACTAAGCCCTCTACGGCGTGTGAAATTCACACATAAGCAGGGTAATAAGAGGGGCCAGTTCCTTTCCCTGTGCCGATTATGGTTTCCTAGGAAATTCTAGTGCCCGAAAAATCACATAGCTTGGGTTGAGCCGCAGGTGCCCAGAAGGCCTTGCCCGGGAATCGAACCCGGGCCCTCCGGTCAGTAGTCCAACGCTCTACCCCCTGGACTCTACCCCCTGGAGTCTACCCCCTGGGGCTCTACCCCCTGGACTAACGCGACTCACTCTCAACTCCATGCTTCTCTCGGAATATTTTCAGTCTTGCTTGAAGAAGGCCTCGGAGAAGGCCGAAAGCCCAAACAAGCTACAATTTGAGTGTCCTCTATGTGTTACCTGTTTCATTTTGTGTACTATTGTGCCGTTTTATATATATATATATATATATATATATATATGTATATATATATATATATATGTATATATATATATATAGTATATATATAGTACTTCTATATCTTCAGATGAAGACGGACTGTTTCCGTCGAAATATCAAGAAATAACGTGTGAGTGTTCTTCTTTTTTTGTGTTTCTATATTGTGTGTGACTGTGTATTATATATATATATATATATATATATATATATATATATATATATATATATAAAATCTTCGAAATGGAACGCTCTTCGGCGACGCACAAATATATAAAAACACAGATGTAGATTTTTAGAATATAGAGACACAAAGAAAGGACACTCACAATTTGTTATTTGACGTTTCGACAGCACGGCTGTCGTCTTCAGAAGGTTCTGAAGACGACAGCCGTGCTGTCGAAACGTCAAATAACAAATTGTGAGTATCCTTTCTTTGTGTCTCTATATTCTAAAAATCTACATCTGTGTTTATATATATATATATATATAATATATATATAATATATATATAATATATATATATATATATATATATATATATATATAATATATATATATATATAATATATATATATATATATATATATAATATATATATGTGTATATATATATATATATATATATATATATATATATATAAAGGAATTGATGACGAGGAATGAAATATGCGTTGAATACTTTTTTTGCATTGATAATTTACAGGTTAATGTAAGATGGAGCAGCATGATATTTCTCATAACCAAAGAGACAGGCTTAAATTGGGCACTACAGTATGCCCCTCTACCATTCCGTATACTGCCTTCGTCCCATCCAACATCTCTATCCTATTTCTTTCCCTTCCCCGTTTGCCTAACATTATCTGTCCCTCTATAACAGTATTTACCAGTCCGCTGCCATTAATTTTGGCATTTTTCCTGCCTCCATATGATTTATCCCATCAATCCCCTTTCCTCTTCCACCATACCGCCTAGCACCACCTCGTTTGTTTCCCTTTCTGTCCATTTATCCTTTTTCAACCTTCTCCACACCCACATTTCAAAATCCTACGAACTATATCTACAATCCTCATAGGAAGTATTTGTTTTTTCAATTCACCGTTCCCTGTTTTATTCCTACTGTTTCTCAATAGAATGATCTTCATCAAAACATTTAATATTAAGCTAACTTTCGGGGTCTTAATACATATATGTACTACATCCTACTACAATCGATGAATGGACTAGATATTAAATATCTTCTGGCAGTCGGTTGATCTGCTCGCTATATGTTCAGTTTTAGTCCCGTCAGCACTTTAGCGACTTTGCGATGGGTCGGAAGATCCGGGGGAGGCCATGAATTCTACACAATCCAACTTGCCTATCTGCTTTCGGTGCTCGGGAAAAGTCAAACCTTGTCTCCCCTCCCGTTCTGGCGGGGTGCAAAGTTTCGCCAAGTTGCACGTCAAACGTCAATCCGGAAGGCAATGATATTTCCGAAAATCAAATATGAGATTCAAGAACATCTCTCTCCCTGGCTGGAATATCACGGCGGAGGCTAGACAATCGCGTTAATCAATTGACTCGGTACGAAATGGGGCAAGTTCATCCAAGAAGCCGGGAAACTTATCTTACCTTAGCACCACCCCCCACCCACCTGCATTAATGGACGCGTGCTCTGCTTCGCCCCGAGTCGCGAAAAACACGTCATCATTACTTATTTCCGTTGAAGTCATATCGAAGCGACTCTAGCAGCGCGCGCTGCTATTGTTCGCGTATGAACTAAATTAGTACAGTAACTGCTCCACTCAGGAGTAACTTACTTGATAGTTTCATTTCGACGTCTCGCAACTTACAGATTATGCCGAACCTCTCCGAGCGTCTGCTCCATTGCCTTGACTCTTGTTGTGCTTCGGTTGGGATTCACTCAGATTGGTATTTGATTAATGCCTGGAGGCCGTTGATTTGAATTAGTCGGTATACATTACCGAAGGGAGGATCCTCGAGGGAGAAAGTTCTCTCTTTTAAAACACACGTAGCATGCAATCTTCAATGCAAATATGTAGGCTCTAGATTATAACTGCGTGTATGTCATGAAATGCAATTCTATTAGAGTCAGATTCAGTAATACTGCGTGAATTTTCCTATTTCAATTTTGCTTATGTGTGTAATAACTTATATAGAATAGGGTAACGCACCCGTTCTCAATATGGCGTGTGCGGTTCTTAATTTTTCCATCGGTAGTCCACATCAGTCTTGGGAAAATATCACAATCACGAATCTTCCGTGGGAGACAAAATATACGGTATACCCCACGAGGGCGTGTGGCGGGGGGTGTTAGATCACCAGATATTCATGCGCAAATCACTGCACAGACATTCAGTGCGGTCATGCACTCGCTCAAAGTTATTCAAGCGAAAGAAGCCACTCTCGTACATGCAAAGACACTCAATGACGTGCGTTCAAATCATGCGGGAGCAGTGTTATAATTTATGGATCTATTCAAAACGCATGAAGTATATCGACAAAACATATGCACTCGAAGTAAAATATTTGGCGTTTTAGTTCGGAGTTTAAATAAAAACGGTCAAATCGGCACCGGGCGTAATTATTCAAGGGAGCCGCGCTGTTTCGGGAGCAGCGTACAGATCTCGACAGTGACGGGCGCCGTTGCTTGCCCCCCGACCCCCCCCCCCTCTCCCTTCACACCCCCCTGTTTGTCTCGCGCGCCACAATGCCCTCTTCTATCGCCGTCCATACTCTTTCTCTTTATCCCCGCCGCGAGCGCCATCTCCTTTTTTCCTCATTTGCCGCTCTCGCCGTATCCGTCGGTGCCATCTTTGCCTTTAATGCCTTCCTCTGTTTCCCTTTTGTCTCTCGGCCGGCCCTCCTTAACTGGAGCTCTCATCTCCGCCCCGCCCGTCACTCCTTGACAACGTCCTCTTCCTCTGATGCGCTACTGTTCTAAATCCCCTCCACCTGCGTCGTCACGCTTTCCCTCATCCTTGCTGACGCGCATATGCGGCTCAAGTTCCCATCGGCGGGTTTAGTTTGAAGTTCGCGGCGTGGGGAAGGGATCGACGGAGAGGACGGGGAAGGGTGATTGCCTTCGAGTCCTTACATTGGAGACAAACGTTATTGTAAAGCCAAGATGTGGTCGAGGCGAAATTGTCGCGTTTGGATGTGATCTGAGCAGAGGTAAATGATAGGAATTGTAATTGGTAATGTCTGTTTTCTGGCCGTGCGATCAACACGAGCGGAGGGATTAATTATAGGGCAGCGACTCCCAACGTTTCTCGAAAGTGAATCTCATTGTACGAGAGATGGGTAGGTGGAATGCGTATTGACGTTAATCTTCGGGGTAAGATTGGGACTGTAAATTCCTCCGATGTGTCCTCTTTATCAGCGATGTGAATTCGAGCGTCGTTGAATACCTAAAGAAGCACGCCAAAGCGCATGGGAATTAAGGGAAAACCAGACCCTTGTTTTATTCAAAAATTAAAATCCAAAAAATTATCGTAGAATTTTATTTCTCTCATTTTTGGCCTCCCTCGAGTAGTCAGGTTCATTTCCTGGAGACTTAAGTGCGATATGCTTCTTGTTGATAGACCGTGCAAATTGAAGAATGGAATGGCAACGCAGGCTCTCCGAACTAATTCTAATGTGACGGAGGTTCAACTGTAACGTGGTGGAAATCCTTCATGTTGAAAGAAGGCACTTTGCTTTTCCACGCAGAATATTTCTTACTACGAGCTAGGTTTCGCTACAGTGTAACATCTTCGGGACCTGAAGATATTACGCTTGGTCGTAATAAAAACATTCTACCTGTATGTGGAAGAGCAAAGTGTCTTCTTTCTTAATTTTGATGTTATAATGTGCTATGAAAGATCACCCTTGACTCATTTGGTTTCGATCAATTCGATGATGGGATCTTAATTATGGACTTAAAATGCTCGCTAGATCGAAACGGACTTTCTTGAAACAATCTTTTCTTCCTTGAAAACCATCAACCCAGTAGGAAAGCACTCTCCGCCAAACATCAATGATGGAAGCATTTCTATTCGTCATCTTCCTCCTGTTATCGACTCGTATCCCAGTCCTCATCCTGCGTGCCCCACCTCCATCGGCCCTCTAGTAATAGCGGGGTCTTGCCTATCGCGTCTCCCAATCTCCGAGACGGAGTGTGGTGTCCGAACCACGCCGGAGATTTCGCGGAGGAAGAATTTGCACGCATCAGAGCGATCGCTATCGCAGGTGAGAACGATTTCCATGAATCCGTGTGGTTGTAGTGGAAGGGAATCTATCTCCTCCGCTCTCTGCGTACTCCAGTCTTGTTTGCAGTATTCCTTTTGCGGTTAAGTTGGCACCCCTGTCCCTCTCGCTTGCTTCTTCACATTCTCCCCTGAGATCCCCCCAATCTTAGTCTCGTCCTCTTTCCAGCTCCATTCCCCACCCCTTGTTCTCCTTCCAGGGGGGGCTGGCTCCTCGTCGCCTCCCCCGCTTTGTGCCCTCCGTTTAGTTTCTTTCGGTGGTTGAGAGGAGAAGAGTTTGCTCCCCCTCACACCTCCTCGTTCCATTCCTTGGGATGTCCCCCTCTCCCCATTTCTTGCCGCTGGGTTTCCTTTCTTTCGCCTTCCCACGTTCCCTCTCCCCTCCTATCTCCCGCATCTTCCCTCCCCTCGCAGTCCCCTCACCGAACCCCGTGCTCCCCACATTCTCATTCCAAACCCTCGCTTCGGGAGATCCGTATCGAAGACACTTCGTCCGAGCGGTCCGCAGAGCTTAACAACGTAACCTTAATGTTGGGAGGTTATTTGGACCCACTTCGCTAGCTATCCGATCAGAAAGCCTCAGCGAATACCTCCAAGCGTCCCAGTACTCTTTTCCTTTTTCTCAAATTAAACACTTGGAAGTGGCGAAGGAAGAGGAGGCATAGGAAATTCGTCCGCACCCGCGTGATTTACCCTAGATTGGATTCCGTATGTTCGCTCGCTGACACACACATTTTCACGATAATTAAAAACCGCAGCCTTGCTTTTGTACTGTAGTGTTGTTGGTAATTCAATTAGCCTCATAAAAGACGGTATGTATTGTTTGTTTTGATGCTCTAAGCGTTGAAGGACTCTTGACGCCTCTTCCTAGGTGTCTACGCGGTCATTGTCACGTATCGCCGTCGTTTCTATCACAGCAATACTGTCATTTCTTTAACTTTTCCACCCTCTTTGGTCCTGAGAACAGAATTCCACTCGCTTAAATTTCTTAAATATGTATTACAAGTATGCGCTGTTAAGGTCCCCTCTGTGAAAAGGTCGGAATATTATATCTCAATCGCCCCTTTATCACAGCGCATAATTGAAAATGACTTAAGAGAATGCTGTTAATTAATTGGCCTGGCCTGTGCTTTTTAAATGCCTAGTCCTATGGGACATCTACTATTCTTTGAAATAGTAAGCCTCCCCTTTTTGCTCACTGCCTTTAAGGTCGGCGAGCGCTCAAGTTCGCCCCGCCGCGCCATCGGCCGAACGTGAGTCGCGGCGATGTCGACCGCCGTCCATCGATGGCTTGCTTCCCCTGCGCGAAATAGCTCGGGGATTGATTGACTCTCGCCCCATCCATTTGTTTGGCTCGCATCCGTTTAAGCCTGGCCCGAATCGCATCCCCCCACCTCCTCCTTACCCTTTTCCTCACCCTCATCCTTAGATCGGAGTGGATATGCTCCCCTCGTCGCTTTTCCCCCCTCCCCCTTCTTCCTTCCCACGGAATTTGAATACGTATCGGCGACGAGTTTCACACATTCCTCAATTACACCGTTAACGATTCGTCGGAGGTAAAAAAAGCGTTATATCGGGGAAGAAAATCGCCCTCTCTCCGTTGCCCCACACCACCCTTAGCAAACCCGCCTCCTCACCACCCCGTCCTCCCCACTCCCCCCCTCTCTTGCCGTCCTTTCGCAAATAATTGAAAATGTGCTCTCGAGTTTGCAATCCCTTTCCGCTTTTCCTCCCCAAACCCTCCTCTCTCTCTCTCTCTCTCCCCCCCTCTCCCCCCTCTTTCCATTCTTTCCCCATGTTCCACTCCCTTTCCTCTCTATATCTGCGCCGACTTCTCCGCCCTCTCTATTTCCTTCCTCAGCCTCCACTCTTATTATTCATCCGCGATTGGTTGCTTGGATTGATTTAAGCTCTGTAGTGTCGTGGACGCCGATGCCGCCTCGAATAAGCCAGCATATTTCAAACGCTAAAAAACGATAAAAAGTGAAAGTAAAAATGCTATTTCTCGTGAGTTAAATTCTAGAAGGAATATGCGACAAACATTGGGCACCCGTTCCAAATAACAATGGCACCAAAAGTTCGACTAAAATACCAAGAAAAGCCGCCCGAATCTTGCGGCACTGCCACGATACGAGCGTAACGGGCAATGTCGAGGAGAATGGTAACGCTTGGAAGGCGTCACGCATTACTATTCCTGGGCTGGGATGCAAGCCTGTTGGTACCCAACATTATAATTAACTTATTTCAATGTTTTTACTCTGTTATTCTCCTCAAGGCATCGAGAAAATGATCTCAAGTCCCGGACTACAAGGGCAAATTGGACAATAGTGACGGCATTAGAGAGACTGTTTGGCAAATATTGGAATGATTTGTTTTCCCCTCTTGAACAATCCAAATCCACAGCATCAAGGAAGGGGCACATTATTACGTAATTTCTCCTCGTAGATGTAATCTTATTGTTCATCGCTGGGGCCTGCCACGATCCATTTCAGCGGATTGAAAGTCTATATGAAATGATGATACGTCGTATTTGAGAGATGTCATACTCGCCCCGTGTCTATTCACTGCTTCATTCCTGTTCTTAATGTGTTAATTTTTTAAGCACTTGTAATTTATATGATTTACTAGCGTGTTCAGTAATATTCTCTGAATCAATTATACGTGTCAGTGTCTTGAAATGAACTTACATTTAAACCTTTCTCGTTCTATTACTCTGTACAGTTCCTCTCTCGCCAGATTATGTGGCAAATCTTTTTTAAGCGCCACCAGCGCACAGCGAAAAATTGGTGACCCTTCAGCATAGTTCATTATTGCCAAATGCGTTTGTTTGCTGAAAATTATTGAAAAGTATTAGATGCGAAGTCGTAGGAGTTTCGACTTCTCTCCCTTTGTGGTTGATTACCCTTTAGAATGGATTATGTGTCTCAGTGCGGCATTGCACCGTCGCATGTTCAGTTTGTGTTTAATTCGGGTAACATTTTCTATTCATAATGGAAGCAAAGGCACGAAGGCGTTAGCGATGGGGTTAGTTGAACCCCATCGGGGTTAGTAGTTAGTTGAACGATAGAAATTAATATTATGAACTTATACGCAAAGCAAGTGTATTCAATCGTTGAATATTTTCATCGCCGTTCTATATTGTACGTAATTGGCGCCTAAAGAGTATCTTAAAAAAATCAGCAGATTTGATTGTTTTTAGGAAAAAGTAATTATTCACCGAAGAAGCACAAACTGCGTTTCTTCCAACTAAACGAACAGGCCGTACCATTTATGTATGTCTTATTTCTAGAATAAGGAGGTTACGCTATCCCGGATATATATTAATTTTTTCCACTTGTCAACATTCGCGATTAGTTTATTGTTATTTGTTTCTTCCGCGTAATTTTCCTTTTCTTTTTAATTTTCGAATCACCTAACCCTATCCTTAATTTGATTTGCAAAGCTTTCGTGAAGATTGAATCCTCTCCTCTCAGAAGTCATGTCTCGCACGGCAACTTTTTCATTTTGCGTTGACCCAGCCGTGATTTCCTTTCCTTCCGTTCGCCCCGTAACCGTTTTTTTCAGTTGAATCGTATGCTTTATGTGACGCGCTGTTTGTGTTTTCACCTCCCTTTTGTTTGAGTGGTTAATTTTGACGGGTGAGGGAGGTGAATGAAATTGTTTCAATCTGATGGATCCAGCCTAGTCGAGATGGGATTATCATCTCGACGAGAGGCTAACGAATCCGTAAACAGTAAGGGAGGGAATATATGCGGGCAAATTGACTCGCGGAATCGTGCTCTTAAGCGACGAGGGCGATTGTTTATGCGCAGTGGCGGTGGGGGTAGGGGAGTGGGGGAGGGGAGGGGGGGGTGGAGGGAAGGGAAAGGAGTGAGGGGCTTTCCGGGATAAAGGTGGGTGAAATAGCGATCGGGGTCTCGCATGGAAGGAAGATAAGGATGGGCCTCGTGTGAACGGGCGGGGGGGGGGGGGCGTTGTAATGCCTTGCGAAAGGGATTTTCGGGTGGGGTTGAGAGAAGGGCTCGGATAACGAGATAGGGAGAGGGATGTGCCCTAGAGGGACGGATGCAAGGACGTGTGAAGGGACGGGGGATTGGGATAGGTAGCAGTCCGAGGAAGGTGGGGAGAGTGAGTGGGTTGCAGAGGGGGGTAGTGCGTGTGGAGGAGGGGTTCGCAGCGCCTCTCTTTCCCCCCTCCCCCTACCCCCGGATGTGGGTTAGGAAAAGGGAAATGCATGAATGGGTAATGAGGACGGGGAGAGTGGGAATCCTGGGCGCTTGTAGAGATTTATTTGTTTTACGTGATAGCGCGATGGGTAAAGAGGCATTGCTGGCCTCCAGGAAATATAATCGGAGCAGAAGGGAGGAGGACTTCGTGGTATAATCGAGGAGGGACGGACGGTGGGTGGCGGTGAATATCTTCGATAAGATTACGTGGCGCTGTATCGTTATCAATTTTTTCTTCGCCAAATTGCCGAAATCCCTCGGCCCCATTTTGGTTTTCCATGCCGCGTTCCCTTTCTGAAGGGACGGACTCTAAATCTCGTATTCATGCATGCCTCACATTGAAACACTTTCCCAATTCTCTTCGACCGCTCTTGCCCATTTATTGCTCAGTACTCAAATCTTCGCGAACCAAATCTTTACTTCTATCTTCCAAAAATATTTATTTTAATGCGTCCGAGTCAATAGTTTTTTAGTGTAACCGATTTCAATTTTATGAAGCCACTTTGAAATTTCAAACCCCCCACTTCCGTTTCCGTGCACTTTCAAGTAGGTTTGACATAAGGCTAATGGACTTATTTAATTAATCAATCCACCCTTGGGTAATTACTCCAGCTTTCATGATGAATAAATAAAACATTCATTAACTCGTCCAAATGCGAAAGAATATTTAGTGACTTAGTTATATCCCGTCGTAAAAATACTCCAAGTACTTGAATGAATAAAACTAGTCTGAGCAATTAAGGGAAAATGATAGTTAAATGCAAATCGTGAAAGGATTTCTTAGAAAAGGTCATTCACCCGATCAAAATGATATCTGGAAGGAACAAAAATAAAAGAACTTATATGGTAAAGGGAAAGTATATGTTGGAATATTGATCCGTTAATTAACATTCGTACTGAGATTACTTTTAATAATTAGTAGAAATACATGTTGAACAGCATTGGTGTGCAAAATCTTGAATCTTCATTGCAAAAACAATGCTTACCATTACACGTGTACTGTATCTAAGGAGCTGATATTTCATATGTATTTTCCTACCCTTCAAAACCACCATTACAGTACACTTAGCAGCTATATTGCACTAATTTATTTATGGGAAGAAAAGAGTCTTGAGTTTATGGGAGGTAAAGGCACGTGTTTCTACTGAAAGACGCTGCAAAGCCAAAATATGATTACCATGGTTTCTTCTGATTAAATTTGTATAGTGAAATTATGATAGTGGCGAATGTCTCTGGGTAGGAAGGGAAATGTTTGCAAAACAATAGAAACGAATACCTTCCGGAGAACTTGGAGTGGATGACATAAAAAAGAAAAGCAATCTCGGCATATTTAGAGGGATGCCGATCACATTTCAGATTACGGGTCAGGGCGTAACAGTCACTCGGGAGTGAAGCTAGAGATAGAAAGCCGATAAAGGAAACTGAGGGTTGCAGTCAAGGGAGAAAATGAAATAAAAAGCGGAGCACAGAAGCCGAACCCGGAGAGGGCATTCACGTTTCGTTTGTTTGATCCGCTTCAAATACCAGAAGTCCTGGAATGTCTGAAACCAGACACAGAAAGCAGTTTAAAATTGCTCACTAAGACCGCTCGTGCGACCAAAAAGGGGCCTCAAACATATAGACGTCGTGCAGAATTAATGAATAAATAACTCTCCATAATAGCATGCCGGAAATGGCGGGTTTGTTCTTAAACCAGCAGTATTTCATAAATTGGCCTGGTAATTTATATGATCTTATATGTATATATATATATATTTATTTATTAAGTTATTTGTTTATTACTCTATAAGACGAATTTAAACGGATGACCATTATGTTATTTTTGTTCGACTGTCCGTGGAATATACGGGGAGTACAATCTCGCAAAAAATTAGGAATTACTATAAGAGTTCTGGGGAATTTTAACATACGTATTAAAGAGAAACGTTATCTTTCGCTGGTTAGGCCTCATTTGGAATATGCTGCAAGTATTTGGGATCCTCACGAAGTTGGATTAATTGCCGAATTGGATCGCGTGTAGCGTAGAGGAGATAGATTTGTAAAATGTTGTTATGAAAAACTTAGTAGCATATCAAAATTATCAGAGGTGCTAGGCTGGTTATCACTCACGGAACAAAGGTCAAATTACAGATTATATCCCTTGCATTAATTTGATGAACATCTATTTAGTGTGGGTGCTGAAAATGTATTGTTAACCCCATCGTTCTGTGGTGGGAGAGATCATGTCGATAAAATTAGAGAGATTAACTGTAGAACAGATAGATTGACTATTTCGGCATTTTCGACGAACGACAAGGGATTAGAATAACATTGCACGACCGCGCCAATGGGGAAATATTTTGGGTCAAGAATAGTCGAGTGTGTAATCACTCCCTGCCACGCGCCCTAGCGGTGGCTCGCTGGGTACTCTGTAATGATAAATAAAATAATAATAACACTTACGTTTAGAAGTGGGAAAACCGCTCGTCGGCGGCCATTGGATCGGCGCCGTGGGGAGTAAGCACGGAATCCTCAGGGGAGGGAGCAGAAGAGATGATGGACTTATCCTCTCCTGCCCGTCTGGCTGTCCGGCATCTGTGGCATTAGGAGAAGGATTAATTAAGCGATAGGATTGGACGGATAAGGGCGGGGCGGGGCAGGGGGGGGGCAGGATCACGCAATGCAATTATCCCCTTTCGGATAAGATGGGAGGCCGGAGGAAGATATCTCACACACAATCCCACCCATCGGCCGCCTCGAGACAATCCACCCCCTCCCTCCCTCCCGCGCCCTCCCCCACCTTCCCCGTTTCTCTGCAATCTCCGGAAACTCCCTTCGTCCTGCTGTGTGAGCCCAGTAGAAGTCCGGGACGAGATCTTTTTTCTCCCTCTCCTCCTCCTGAAAACGGATTAAGTCGCACCCCTTGCCGGATTAGCGGGAAAGAATTTGTGGCTGGAAACCTGTGCGCGTGGCACGACGATGCCCCTCCCTCGGCCAGGAAGCGAGAATCCGTGCGACGCAAAATGGCGATCCTTTTTGCTCTCGGTTCTCCCTGGAAAGTCTTTTTCATATTGCATCTCGCAAGAGATATCGAAAACGGGAAATGAGCGTAAGAGTGCAGGTGGACTGCACCTCCACCTTGCTCTCCCAACTGCCGAGCCTTTTTCTTTTACCTTTGAAGGGACCATTAGGTCTCAATTTCGCCCAAATAAAGACCTCTATCTATTTATCAGCATTTTATCACATTTTCGGACTGCTTAGTCCTCCGATGCTCATTAAAAAATCACTCGTAATTATTTTTACGACTTTTACTCCAGACTTGTTTTTCATCTTGTTCGTGGAATATATTATTAGCCATCACAGGAATGGATGGCTGCGAATAAACAACGTATTCATCTCCAAAAAATGATTTTTTCGAAAATATTGGCATCGTACATTTTTTTGTCTCTTTTTCTGAATTAATTGACGACATTGCAGAATGAAATATGTATTCTCTCCTCATGACCAATTAGTAATATATCTTAGAATGGAGACTTTAAAACGATGGCGATGTATCAGATAGTCTTAAAATTAATTATTTCCCTCGTATATAGTTTTCTACGTGAGTTTTTCATTGTATGTATATAATTGTTGATTAGTTTTAGCTTTAAAAAAGTCCTTCTTGCCTCCTACAGATTCATTTAATCGTAGCTTTACATTGTTTCGTCTACATCTACATAATGCCCCGCAAGGGCGTGTGGCGGGGGGTGTTAGGTCACCACCCATGTTTCACATGTAATTAAGTCTGTAAGCCCTTTCATTGTCATCGTTGCTTCTCTGTGAGTGACTTATTATATTTTCATGAGTGCTGGATTGTAATCGCAGCCATGTGGGAAAATTTCGGCGCCACCATCTGGCTAAACGATGTGGCAGACAGTTGATGGGTACCAAAGTGTAGTGAAATTGGCCGAAAAGGCAAGTTCAATTTGGACCACATCGTGGTAATTACGAAGGGAGCGCATTTGAACCTTGTTTGGCGTTCCCGTAAGTGCGTGGTCTACTGCGAGATCAAGGTTAAACGGAATCTTGATTTTCGAAAACAACCCGAATTATTTTGGAAATGCGAGATACTTCAAAAATAAATAAAGAACGGTTATCCGTAGCAGAAGCAATAAATCCTGCAAAATAAAATAAAATTCGTGAACGAACGAAGGAGAAAAAAATGTTTAAAGATGGTTGCTATTCTTGGACAGAGGAATGCAAGTTATTTCATTTTCGCGTCAAAGTGGGTTAGGAATGCTATGTCCTAATGTGGATTGCTTAACCCATTGCAAATACGTGGGAACGTTCAATTTCACTATGGCTAATACGCTCTTATTGCCACTTTCAGTTATCTTAGGTTAAAAAAATAGAGACGGCACGACCCTCGATGTACTAGAGTAGTTCAATATCGTCCTCCTAGCTTTCGGATAATCTCGCATTTGAAATCACAAGTAGGTTCTCTGGAGCATAGCCTAATTGCTTACTTTCAATGTGTGTTCCGTCTGTTTACGTTGAAGCGCAAAATGTTAATGCTTCGAGCAACCAGAATATATCGCAACCGCGATCGTCATCGCGAGATTTCGCCGCTTGTGCGCTCCCTCCATTACCTCTTAATGTGTCGCGGGATAGTGGGCCAAATTAATGGACGTCGGGGTCATTAGGCCAGGAGAGTGTGCGCCCCACGGCAACTCGATATTCTTGTCTCGGCCCCTCACTGTTTCCGGTCTTGGATACGTGGCGCTTCGTAAATGCGTTTAATACGCTCGCGTTACGCTAATAGCTCTTTCCCCCGAACCCTCATTCTCTTATTGAGACATTACACTCGTTGCCCTTTCGAAATTTAATCGCCGCTCGCATCTATCTCTTCCCTCCATCGCCAGTCCCCGAATAATCTTTTTAATAACTTTATTTGAATTTCATCGGCGCGCCAATCTTTTTTTGTGGGGGTGGGGGCGGAGGGGGAAAGGGGTGGGGATCTCGTCGAGCCTTCCCCGCCGAACCACAACCTGTCTCATTTTGGAATTATTAATGGCCTTATTTGGGCATATATATGTATGTCCGCGAGATAAGCATCTAAGGAAGGCATCCTCGCCCGCATAGCTTTTTCGTGCCCCCTGGAAATAATTCATCGCGTTTCATTTTTTTTCTGTTTCGAACCAGTTTGGGTAAAAAAACACGGGGGGGAAGGAGGGCGCGGGCATTCGTTCCATCCCCACCTCCTCCTCCTCCTGTCCGTCTCCCTTGGCGCACGGAGGGTCGCCCTTTGAGGTCACTTGCGCTGCGTGTAATACTTCCGATTTCTGTTGCCCTGCAATAATTGTGGGTCTCCTTGGAGGAGCGCGTGCTTCCTCATCGTCTGCAAATAAGCAGGCCGCCCCTCGGAACGCCTCACGTATCACCCGCGGACGATGTGGACACCACCCAGGAGTGCGGCGCCGAAAAATCGACGAGCGGAAACCCGGCTAGGCGCGGCCCGCCGATTACCAATCCTCTTCTCTCGCCTTGCGTGGCGTGCTCGTAATTGCAGCCGTGCCGTTTCTTCGCTACCTGGCCAGTGCGCACCGGCGCCATCTTACCTCTTCCACGAAGATAGTGGAACCTCTCTCTTCCCTGGGTATTATCCCGACCTCCTCCTTCCCCTCTCTATCTCTCCATTCGGGCAGATTTTGGGGTGGGGAGGAGAGGGCCCGGGGAGGCCGGGGCAGCTGCCGTCTACTCCGCCTGCCCACTTCACCTGTCGCGGCCGTCTCTGGGGGCGGCGCTCCCACATGCCCGCGGTGCAGTCCTCGCCCCACCCCCTCCCTTCGCCCCCTCCCATCCCCCGGCACCTCCTCGGGGGCGATCGGTGCGGAATTAAGTGGGAGGGCTCTTCATCTCAACGAAAGCTGGAACGAGCGAGGAAATGGGTTCATTTGTGTGTTTATTTCCCCCCCCCCTCCTCCCACTCCCCATCGAGTTTCTCTCCAGGTGGAATCCTCCCCCACTCCTCCCCTGGGCCACTCTTAATCTCTCAATTCCCGGAGTGCGAGTGGGTCGGTCGGTCGCCGCTTCGGAGCGCTCCTCAAGCCGTTCGACGCGGGACATCTCTCTCTCTTCCTCTCCGGGATTCCAATGCAACGTGACCCCCCCCCCTCCTGCGTTACTTTCCCTTTCTTCTCCCGGCGCGGCCCTCCTCGTCCGAACCCACTCGAAGCGAGGCCTCCGCAGGGGAACGCCTCCTCCTCTGCGAGGGCCTCTTCGTTAGATTTCACTCTCTCATTGCCGGTTGTGGTTGTGCACTCGTGGGAAACTTTAGCCTTTTATCCGTCTCGATAATACACTCATTGATGCCTATTGCTACCGTAACTGAGAAGTTGAAAATCTATTAAGTGCACTGGCTCGAGTTGTTTTGAACAATTTTCCCTTCTGCGTTTTGGGTTTTAAAACTTTTATGCGATGGAGAAAGACTTTTTTGAAATGCGAGATGGCTGAAACTAAGAGTTTGAGAGTTGAGAAAAATGAAATAACGGAAGTACTTGGAAAGTTAATGCACGTGTACTGGGAATCACACATTTGAGTAAATGCCATCTAGTTGGATTAGCGTGGGAAATGAATGCCTTTGAATGTGGAGGCATTAAACGAAGAAGCGTGAGGAAAAGGGCAGTAGCACGCCGCTCCCGCCCTCTTTTGGGGTTAAGGATGAGAAGGAGGTGATGATGATTCTCCAGACAAAGTATGAGCGCATTGCGCTTTTGGGGCATTGCGTGCTTTGGGTATCACTCGAGCCTATGTTTACCGCTGGATGCACTTCCAACTCCCAGGAAAACCTTTTTGTGGAGGATTAGGGTTTTATTATGACGTTCGGGTTGTTATCAGCAATGCGCATTAATGGTAAGTATTTCGGAAATTGATTTTTTTCCTGAAAATCATTATACGTGCATTTTTCCGAGAAGGAAATGAGAAATGCCTGCAATCTTTGCGGCTCAATATACGGCCTCCGTATGGGGCCGTAAATTGGATCGTTCAAATATGAGGAATCATTTGTAACACTCAGTAAATATTCTCTCAAATATAATTTATGAATGCGAAATTCGTCATATAAATTTTTTATAGTTAATGTCAAATGTGTCAACCTATGTATTTTATATACACGTTTCATGGAATGCAGACTTTCACGTGAAGGGATGAAAATACTCTTTCTCTCATTTCACTTGTCTCAAGTGTCTCATTGTCCTAGTCCTAGGTTTTGTGCACTTTCGATCTAGGATTGCATTTAAATATTCATTTCCAATTAAAAGAACGCGGTTTACGTCACTTCGTCACCCTCTCAGTTTTCTTCTTTAAGTTTATTTCCATCGGTAATGATTCTTAAACGTTGATTTGCATCGAATTTTAATTCCTCATCAGAATAGAATATCCCTTTGGATGTTATTCAAAGATACGTTTATGTCTACGTGACAGTGAAATGTCGCGATCAACGTGACTCTGACGTGAATCGTGTTTCTCATGGATGTCCCCTCCGCTGGCGCACGTTCATTATTTCTCAATTCTCAAGGGTGAAATATGGGCCTTCTCTTCGCAAGCACATCCACAATAATGGAATTGGAATGTCACAATACATCGTCATTACCTTCACCCCTATAATTTTAATAATTCCCCGGCTCGTTGCGGCCTTCAAAATGTGGAATGTTTATGTACTTTCTAAAGGATTAATTTCAACGTGCCCTCGTTTTGTACCCCTGAAAGACTCTTTTAATGCCCTAATACTAGAGGCGTCTTCCAGTCAAGCGTCCCGAACAAGCCCTTTTCCTCTGCTTAATTTGCCCCTCTTTTCGCTCCTTATTCATTCGACCCTTTCCCAATTTCTTTATCAAAACCAAATCAGAAATCATAGCCGCGTTATCTTTCATTTCGTCAAAAACCCCTCTTCATTAGGGGCCCAACCCTCCCCCTCACCTTGCTTCGGATCTCGTCTCTCCAGCGGTCCGGCATAAGCCCACTCACTCTCCGACCCAAACTCGCATTTCGCAGCCGCCAAATCCGACGTCTTTCATTCGTGATCTCATCGAAAAATCCTTCGTCAAGGGTGTTTGCCAGAGTGAATTCGCAGGCCTCTCCCCTCCGTATTTTATGTTCGGATGGATTTCTCTCGTGAATGCGGGCGCTATATTTCGTCCGTGCAATGACTACCGAGTCCTTGGATCGGTCAGCTAATCAATTGTTCATAAATTATGGTTATGGCAATGATATAACTCGTACCCATGGTAGTAAATTGACGTGTAGTTTTTATCGGCGGGCATACGATGCACGTGATGAAAACAGATAAGTTTCCACTCCAAGTAGCTTTTATCGTTGAATGATTAATATTCCTGTACTTCCCGTCGCACTGGTTGTATGGTATTTTTCAGCTTTAAATATAAAGGTATGTTTGAATGCGCGTGGATCAGTGTTTTAACAAAATTTTCATTTTATCCATTGATGAATTACAAAAGCTTGCGTTCGTAAAAATTAAGCATCATTATGCAATCGGAAGCCGTTTCTCCGGGCAACTTTACTTTTGTTCTATCCTACGAATTTTCTAACTTTTGCCTTTTAGAGGCATTTCATTCGCCCTCTTGTTTTCGTACCTATTTTCTAATCTTTTATAAAATGAAAATATGTAAAATTTAAATTTGATTATAGCTGCATGGTGTTAGGAAACTTTTAGAACTATGAAACATGTGCTTTTCCATGACTCGCAGCGAATACGGTTGCCATATTATTAATATTAATGTTTACCATTTTTCGATGCAAGCTCTCAAATCAGTCTTTAAATATTGTAATCCCTTTAATAATGATGGTTTTCAAAGGGTCTCTTTTAGCTCTTTATGGACGTCGGAATTTTTTTTAAATGACGCACGTGTGAGTTTAAATTCATAATTCTGGGAGATTAAAAAAACGTTCATTCAGTTTTTTTTGCACTGTGAGCTTTTGAAAGGGAATGCAAAAGCAGGAGAAGTCTACTTAAATAGTACATAGTGAATAAAACGGGCATTGTAACCAAACGCGTAAATCGCGTTGTAAATTACATGCAAGTGGAAAATCTTGACGCCACCGTCCGCGACTAGGATGCCCGTCCCCCCTCCCAGGGTCTCACCTCTCCTCTCCCACCCGCCCGCCCTGGCGGTGGTGGGGAGGGGGTCGCAAACCCCCCCCCCCACCACCACCACTCACCACTCGATTTATCGGGCCGGCGCCGTCCCCTTTTCTTATTTAATCTCATCACAACTCCGGCAACGAGGGGCTTAGGGCCGCCCCCTCCACATCGATTGCCATTTTCTCGGCAACCCTCGTCCCCCCACCCCCTCAACCCTTTCCGCCCCCGTTTCCAACCCCCTCCCCCCACTTTCCCTCTTTAAGCCCCATCACGGGCGATCGAACCACAGCGCACGCCGGGTCGTTCAATAAGGACGTCCTCCCTCAAGGCCGTTAACGACCGACCATCTTCTCAATCCCACCCCCACCTAGCCCCTCCAACCACCCCCTGCACAACCTTCTCGCCCCGCACTGCCCCCCAAACCCCTCTTATCTTATCTCCGAAGAGTAAATTTTTGGTGGTGAAATTTTCGGCAGGGTCTGTGTCTCCCTCCTCCCGCCCCGTTTATGTTTTATTTTTTTTTTCGCAATTTATTTTTTTTCTGGTATTTTTTATTATTTCCCCTTTCTTTTCGACCCCATCAGTTTCCGCGCGATACGCTCCGGCCGCGTTCCGATCGCGCAGCGGAAATTGGAACGCAATGCGTGGAGAATCACATTAATATTTCAATGAGTTATTTCAGAGCGGCGATTCCGCCGTTTTTTCCTGGATTGTTGACGCTCTGATGTTATTTCCTTGCCACATATTTCCGTTTAAAGTTATTGGATACATGCAGAGTTGGAGTTTCGGCTGAGAGACCCTGGGTGTGGCTCGGTCTATATTCATCAGTCACTGATGAAGTGGTCTCATACGTCTGTTATTCCAGTTGGTGAGAAATTTTTCACGCTATTATTTTCTTATGTCTCCAAAAAGACGTATCGGGGATTGAAAAATATACATATTACAATGTCTTTCGAATTAATTTCATCTGAGGCTGCCCTCTACGTTCTTTTACCGGAACGGTGAAGTTTTAATTTTAGGCTAACATAAATATGATTGATTTTCTATATTTTGAAAGGAAAAAGTTTTTACTAACCTTACCGTAACGTAATAAATTAATTGCGTATAGAGATAGTGTGCATTTCCGTTCATATTTCCTCATTATGGTTTTCATACATGTGTATAGTTTATTAGCATTGTGATTTATATATGTCTTCATCATCGTGTCTCTTTTTTGAATACTCACAATCCTTTTCCTTTTCTTCAGGTAACTGCCTACTATTGCTGCCCATAGGTCTATTGCCAATCATCCCAAGCACCAGATGTAAGTAAATATGCAATCCTTGAGTAATGCTTACTTATGAGTAAATTCATTTACTTCCCTGGCATTAGAATTGATTAATTTATCACCCATCCATTTCCTTTCATTCGGACATTATCGACTGAGTAGCACTCCAAGGTAGTTCAACAATGTAGCTCTCATTAACCTCCCTTAAGTATTTTTGGGGATTCAGAATCGCGGAGTCTTATCTATTCTTCTTCCTTTCGCTGGACTGCTACCTAAGGAAGAAATGATACTCATCACGCTTGATTTTCTTTCCCGAGTTTACCGTTTGTATGTTATAATGAATTTAAGACTTTTAATTGCCTCAGGGTCATTTCTCTACTACTAATCTCTCTCTATATCTCTGTCGGGCTCCTCCCTAAGTTGACAGTTATCCATCTCCAGAGCTTCACAGATTAAACACGGCAACATTCGGAAAGGATAATTTTTTCCTTCGATATTATTCTCCATATTTGTGGGATTTTGATTATTCTGGTCCATTGCTGCGACGGGATTTTCGCGCAGTGAGGCACAATAGGGGACGACGCATCGTCACCGCATTATATTCCTGCCTCCGATTACTCCGTTTCACAGCGAGTTCCTCGCAATGAGCGAATAAGTCTTTCTTTTTCGAGGCCAACTCTTGAACCGAGTGGATTGTGGAGAGGCGAGGGCAAAGCGATATCCAGAGAGAGAGAGAGGGATAAGAGGCACGAATGACCTCCCGGGTGTGACCCCCTCATACCTCGCCTTAATTCTTCAAGCCTTCACTCAAAATCCCTTAAGCAAACTGCGTCATTCCCTCAGGGTTTTTTTCTCGACTTTGATAAATATTTCCTAGGGTTCGGGGAAAAGGGAAAGTGCAGAATGGATGTAAATTAGAAGATTTTAAAAAGAGAGAGAGTAAAAGATTTCGCTTCATCCCCCCCCCTCCCCTCCCGCGGTCGTGTCTTGGAAGGAGTAAAAAACCAGGCTTCTTTCTTTCCCTCAATGTCTTATTTCGCGGGCTGTTTTTTTTCACCTCTTCCGTGGGGATGGGGTGGGGGTGGAAGGGAAGGGTGGGACGTTCTCGAGGGAGGGCTCGAAGCGAGAGGGTCAGTTTAGTGATTCCCGAGACCCTGCCCGCCCGCCATTTTGAGTTTGCAGGGGTGGGGCAGGGCCGGCTAGCGAGAGACGGAAATCCCTCCGATTGAGAAGCGAATCCCTTTCCGATCCATTGGGGCCCTCCCTTCTCAGGGCCCTATCCTCCACCCTGGCCTCGGGATCATGTTATACGCTCTTGCTTGGTCCCTTCCCAAGGACACGCGAGAGAGGGACACGCGAGCCCCCCTCACTCCAAGCGGCCTGCATGTCGGGCCGCGTTCGTTATGGTCGAAGTGTATTTGCCTGCAACGGGCAATTGGATGACCAATTCCCTCGGAGCGCAACCTCCAGCCAATGAGGCACGAGGTGTATTTATCGCCCGACTTTTTCCGAGGTTAATCCGTAAATAATTCGTTTTCAGGAACTTCTTATCCACTTAGACGAGGATAAGTCAATAAATAAGGAACAAACGTCAGATTACCAACCGCAAGACTTGTCGCGAACATTCCGGTGGGTATGCTTGGAACCATACCACCTCTCAGTCCCGCCTTGGCCCCCAGTGATTTTCACTTGTTCGGGCCCCTGAAAAATCACTAGGGTTGCCACAGAGATTCCTCGTCGGCTGCTGCATTGATTATTATTGTCTCAATTTTGTATTGCGAGTTATTTATTGACTTGCCTTCGTATGTTACTGTATTTGACGGGTTTCTGTAAATGTTGCCTGCTACGGACTCATTATAATGACATTAACCGAAATTATTTTAAAATGGAAATTGTGGCGCTTGGAGCATGGTAATTTACCTCTTCAAACCTTAAGGGATTGTTAATTATAGAAAAATGTGAAGATGCACTTTGCCGTATTAAGGGACAATTTTAAAAGATTTGGCGCAATAGTCGAAGGCGCGTCGCGACCTTGGGTGGCTGACTTCGCCCGCTGAATGAGATGAAAGCGATTTGTCTAGTATGATGGCTTCGCTCTGTCTTGGCGGGGATGTGCGGGCGGTTGAAATGAAAGCGGCCTCCTCGTCCACCTTCTCCGCATTAGTGCAATTGGCCGAGGCTCTCCGTGGGATTCTTACTTTTGTGAGCAATCTCGAATCTAAGGCGTGCGCTGTAATTGGGCGCCGTGTCGTGTCGAGCAAATAGAGGAGTCGTCGTCGCTTTGGCTGCTGCTGCTCCTCCTCTCGGAGAATAAAAGTGCTCCCCACGCCCCTCGGCGCGTGGCCTGGCCTTCCGGGCGCCCCCCCCCCACCCCCTCTCCAACCCCCTGCCCCCTCCCATCTCCTCATTCCACAGTCTCGGAGAGGAAAGCGGATAAGAATTTTTTCATCTACTCATGTATATTTCAAGCATCTTTTAAAATAACCCTCATTTTTACTCTCTGGGAAAGAGATGTAAATTCCTTTTTGCTTCTCTCCCTCCCCACCCCTTCTCCCCCCCTACTCCCATCCCCCCCCTTTTCTCTCCCCTTCCTCCGCCGTCTTTCCCTTTCATCGAATTTCTTTTAAATTCATTGTTGCCCTTTTTTCCAATGCACTCCCGTTCTTTTCGGATTAATTCCTTCTCTGACTCCATCTATATTTTAAGGGATTTCTCCTTCGAAAAAATTAAACTTCCACTTTCGTTTTTGCTCCTCCCTTCTTTAAGGGGGCATTGTAGTACACCCCCTGGTTCCACCTCGTCCCCCCCTCCCGATCTCCTCTCAGCGTCCGCTATGAGCCCTTCCCCCCCCCCTCTTCCTTCTACCATTGCAGATAACCCTGGGCGAGAATGAAGAATTAAATTCCTACCTTCATTTATGTGAAATGGATTCCAGGTTCTTCATTAGTGTATGTGTCACTGACGAAGCTACGCGCAAAATGACCTTAACTGTCGACCTCTAAACCCTTAACGAAGCTACGCGTCTTCAGTTTGGTCAAAAAATTACAGAAGAACATATTTTTAGTGTGGATGTGTGTATTAAATGTGATGCGCAGTTTCTCTATTTTCCTAGGAATTAAATAAATCCAATGTCATTTGGGCGTTGCAGACTTCAACTGCAATGCACGAGTTCGAAGGCCATGGGACGATTCGGCGACAAGTCTCAAAAGGCTTCTATTAATCGAAACACTGTTGCATAAATATTTCAAATAGAAGATGGTATCATTCCTCCTACATTTTTTGTTTGTAAAGAGGAGTCGATGCTGGACTATTCCTCGTAGTCTGTGATATGTCTTCCGATAGCTTACAGAATGGTTCTCGCTTGCTTGAGTGAACTGCCGATAAGCGAATGCGCCCGATGTTCACTTATCTCATCGCTTTAGCAAAACGTTGAGTAAAAAGCAATCATATCGCAGTGAAGGCTGCAAGTAAAAGAGATCAGTCTCCTGTCATTCATTGGTGCACTCCACTGATTTCTCTTTGGAAGCTCACAGAGAAGGAGGCCGTTTCTACGGAACTAGTCGCTTAGTTTTAAGGCTATCTGAGGGGTAATGCAGCGAACTGATATCCTACTTTTTGTATTAAAGCTGAACGTAGTCCGCTATCTTTCTTTTTTCCGTATTGCACCGACTTTTAATATCCGTCTTGAAGTTTAGCTGCATTTGGTACTTTAAGAAGTAAAACTAATTGCTCTGATACCATTATTATTTCAGATATATTCAAACTTCAAAACTAACTTGTATAAAGTGGAGATTAACCTTTTCATTCGATAGGAAAGGGAAATTATTACAATAGTATGGAGAGAATATACATGTATAAATCTGATATTGAGAGAGTAACGCCCTGGGCAGAGAGAATGAAATTTGTTCTTTGGGCCACAGGATCGCGGGCGGCGATGGAACCAAGAGTTATATATTATTTATAGTGATCCAAGCGTTGGTTTTTTTATCAAACGAAGCAGCAACTATGATCAAATGGCACTAGCATGGAGATTTTAGCAAATGCCCTGATACGTATTCATTGCTCTTGGTTACTCTTTCTACGGTGGTGAGTCACGGAAATGCGAGCATTGAAGAGACTGGATTTGTATGCAGACGGGGCGCTAAGTAAATATCATGGAAACTAAACGAATGGCTATTGAAAATACTCTTCAAGTGTATGAAAATTTGTGGAAAATCCATCTGTGAAAATCTCTAGCACGAGGAGGATGATGGCATGGGGAACATCCTGAGAGACCAAGGCTAACGGAGAAACGCAATGTAATGGGGGAAGGAGAGGCCGATGCAATAAGATCAGGAACGAATAAAGAGAAATAAGATATGGAAATCGTCACCGCAGATTTTGATTGATTTGACAATGAATGAAATGAATGATTGGTGATTGAAGAGGATGTTGGAGACCTTCTACGAACTCATCCTCGAATTGGAAATCGATTGCGACGATTATGACATTTCAAAGAGTATTCAAAAAGGTTAATCGGAACATTGCAAAAGGATAACAACTACTATGTGTGGTAATAAATCCTATTTTGCTTGATTTCATTTCAGTTTCTTTTAACCGTCGTTTTTATGTTCATGCATCAATGCTACCAAGTTTCCTCGAAGCCAAATGAGCCAAAAAAGGAATTCAGCTTTAATACCACGAATGATGGTTCAAAAGTCTAATGAAGACGTTTTGTTCGCGATGATTTAAAACCAAGAGTAAACCTATCAAACTGTGGGAAAAGTGGTAAACATTACCATCTAAGATGGCGCTTTATGCCGTGAATTAATGCTAATAATTGCCCCGTTTACCCAAATCTCTTGAAGGATTCCAATCTCTTTTGCTTTTTACGATAATTCCCACTAAAAAACTCCTCAATTTGGTGCGATCGGGCTCAAACGTAGTCAAAAATAATGAGGGCATCATCCACCACCTTATCTCCGAAAATTGGCAGCCATTTATTATCTTCCGCGAACGCTCAAATGGAGCACCCTCTTTCTTTTTATTACGCCTCCTTCAGCTTTTAAACCCCCGTCGATTTCTCCAAGGAAGTAATTTTCGGATAAGGTTAGTCATATTTCCATAAGGATGTAAAAAAAGTAGGTACATAAATAATCTGATCCTATTGAATATATGAATGAATGCTGATGAATACTGAATGTACATCGTACAATTGGGCCGGGCTCTTTATAGACATTCGCAAACATATTTTAGGATGTGTCCTTGATTGATGGAAATCAGGTAACGAGTAAATTAATTTGTCGGGCCAGAGACAGGAAGTGTGGATTAGGGCTGAAATAGTTGTAAAAACACACAATCTCTTTGCAAATGGGAAACATTTGATGGCTGACAAGGGAAGCCCCAGAGTTTAGAGTACTCCTATTTATTATCCTATCCTCGGGATAATGCGTAAGTACTAGTGACTTTTGGCTTGCCTGCTAACAGTTGACTCTCGTTAAGCTCCTGGGGACAAACTCGTGTCATTGGCTTGCTTTCTTCCTCTGCAGCAGTCAGTGTAATTAGCTTTCAGCGATTGGAATTGCGATGATAATGATTTTTCGCCGAGACGAGCGCAAGTCGTTCCCTGGATAACCCTCCCCAATTCGATCAGCGGTAAGTATTATTTCCTGCCATTCGGGAACCCTTCCCTCTTAATTGTCTCCATCACATAACCTTAGATAACGATTTGAACTCCATGTAGAGCGAAGCATTCCTGGATGGAGGGCATTTTTAGAGACTCCTCTTTAAATGTCGTTATTTTCTGTATCTTTCCACGTCGAAAATTGCCTGCTTCGCAAGTTTCGCACTCGGTACCTAATTCTATCTTTAACTCTTTCTGGATGAGGAAGGTGATGCAAGCACAATACTCATTTCAAACTCGGTCATCTACGTTGAATAAATGTGTGTTGTCTTTCGTTGGCAGCCAGTTAAAATGGATGTGTTCGCATTGAAGATCCTATTCAATCATTTCTCTCAGTGATTGATTGAGAGAGTCAAGACTTATGAATAGAACAATTATAATATTTCTCAAGTGATAATATTGAATCAATATATCACGTTATGGTGAAATTGGGAATGTATCTACCTAACTTTATAACAAGTTGGAGTTGAATAAACATACAGGCCTGGATATGTAATATTAGTGTCAAAAATGTCTCTGGATGGTACTTGTATTACGCAACTGGCGGAATCTTTGCAAGTTTATTCGCCAGTTTCTAGGCACTCATTTCGTAGACTAGGTTCAGGATGCCACTCTATAACTTCTTGCGTCTAGTTCTCAGTGGGAGAGTGAACGACAGTCAACTTCGCTATCCAGAAGCACTGTCTCTTGCCTCCTCCCCCCCCCCACTCACGTTCTCAAACGTGGGTTATGAGGCGTGCAGGTGTCTTTTTAGCTCGCGGAATAGCATCCATGATGGAAGGCGCATTTCTCTCCGTTGCTAATGCATCACACGATTTGGAAACTATTTCCCTGGAGGGATTGTGCCGCTCAACTTTCGCGAGTCAAGGCCGTGAATCCAGAGCTCAGAAATATCACCGGCACGCGTTGTTTTGCTTCCTTCCCCCGACCCATCCCACCCCGTCCCATCGTCCGCTCCGTGGCGGTCTCCTCGGCGTGCCTCGTTCGAAAGGAGATAGATCACCCCTCCGCATCCTCCACCCCCGCACCGGTGACGAAAAAAACGGGAAGTGACGCGAATGATTTCATTGTCATCTTCAGCTTCGTCTTATCGCATTCTTGTTTCAATAGTTTCCCGAAACGCACCGTCTGGCTTGGGGCGAATTAATAGTTTGAACGACAAGGAACCGGATTAGCGAACTGTTCGGCTTTGGTTCCTGAACGGGTGATTGCGATCGGGGACCACGGGCGCCGGGGAAGGGAGGTCGCGTGGTAAAAGCGCGAAATGCGAGGCAGAAGAAGAATGGCGCCCTCGAGAAATGCCAATGTTCGAATATTCCGAGCGTGTTTGGGGACGACTCTCTGGTGCCGTCATATCGGCGTGTCGCATCGAGTGCGAATGTTTCTTCTCCTTGAGACGAAGCGTTTCACTGCACTCTATGTACTGAGGTACTGCATACTCCATATTTTCCATTTTGTTTCTGAAGTTAATGGCATTACTTCCCCTTGTGAAGTACACTCCGCCGCCCCATTTTGTCACGGTGGAAATTGTGGGAGAATGGTCTCCAATACGGATTTACACTCCTCGAATGAATTTCGGTCGGTATTAAACCTTCTTTTACGAAGAATTTTATTAATGCACGACACTCGAGTTTTACAACTTTTCACAACAATCGCACCGCTGCTGATGCAAATGACTGGCTTTTGCGGAATGCTAGATGAAATGGCTTGCTTAATTTCACTTAGCACAGTTGGGCCAACGTAAGGGAATAAAATAATCCGAGATCATGCCATCTGTGGGCGAGGCCGAGACCTTTTCGGAACCCCCCGGTGAAAGGATCGTCCGAATGCCTTTGATGTGGGAATATTTTTAATTGTGCTGCAGTCTATTATCTATTATTATTATTTGCAGTCTATTTACCATGCATAGGTGGGATCTGCAGACAGACTGGTTTACATGTTTTAAAACTTTTGGGGCTGATGGTAAATGAACAGCTTTTTCCTGAACTAATGCCTCCTCTAATTTTCTTTGGATTCCGTACGCATTCACGTTTAATCAGGATGGCATGCTACAATTCCCACAATTGCCCCAAAACCACATAATTCCGTTTTTATTTTCACTTATTCTCATCCCTTAACCTTTTTCTCTGACACATTAATGCCGTCAGCAATTCTAACAACCCCTTGGCTGACTGACAAACTAAAGCTTGGTCATCAGCAAACCTAACTGATTTTACGAATTCCCCGCCCACTTTCATTCCTACCTCGAGTTCTTCCCATGCCTCTTTGATAATTTCCTCTGCATACAGGTTGAACAGCAACGGCGATAATGGGCAACCCTGCCTTACACCGCTTCCTAACACTGCCCAGCCGGACACTCCGTTCCTCACTTGCACCTCTGAGCATTCTGAAACGTCCAAGTTTTCAATTAACCTTTTATCCCTCCAGTCTACTCATTTATTTTGCATTCCTACCCATAGGTTTTTCCCAATAAACTCTATCGACTGCCTTTTAGAAACCTACTAAATAGGCAAATACGTCCTGATTGTATACCTACGTTCCGCTGTATTAGTGACCTCATTACTGCAATGGCATCACGCGTACCTCTCCCCTTATTGAACCCAAACTGATTATCTCCTAAGTAATCATTTGCCCTACTCTCTATTCTTTTGTTTATGATCCTTAAACCTATTTAGCTGCGTGCGAAATCAAACTTGAGAAGAATAATTAAGGTAATTTTCCGCTGCCTTCCTCAATAATGCTTTTAGCGTGGCATCATCACTCAATGGCCGCCCCTCTGGGGTCAAAGGCCTTTGCAGCCGCCTCACTGAGGTAGAGATGCTGCTCGAACTACTTTTCGTCTAGCTCCTAAGCTAACCATGGGTGACCCTACCAGGAGCAATTATTATTACTCCCGCCAGCACAGCTTTTTAGAGGTCATCGGAACTCACAAGCCCTTCCACCGCGTCAACGTTGTAGTCCATGGGAGAGCAACTCACTTTATATTTTCATGAATTATATGAATGCACACATGGTAATTACTTCAGTTTATGTAATGTACATTTTTCTCTAAGCACTATTTTATAGCTGCTGCAGTCGAAGGCCTCGCCAGTAATCAAGGTTTTCACTGATAAATATGTCACCTTTACTTAATTGGTTACCTTGACGCTTCTATTTCGTCATGATGTTGCTTCAATATCTTTTTCATTATTAGTATATGTGTGCTCGTCTGAAACCTATGGAGATATTTTCGTTCTTTTCAAATCTCCTTTAACATTGTGGATTTGTTTATTGCCTCTTGCCGCTGTAATATCAAAGAAGGACAATCAATCAACTGAAGATGGGATTTGAGGTCAACATTCCCACATGCTGCTTATGCAAATCGCTGTGTGTAGATCGTAATTGGAAATCACCTTTCAGTCTTTGCACAAGACCTTCGCAAAGCTGAGAAAGCATTTAATTTCAGAGACACAAAAAAACAATAATTTTTTCGCTTAATGATATAGCTTGCTTTCGGATAAAATGTAGAATAATATAAAATATATGTATGTATTTTTTATATTTTTTCATGGCCCTCAATTTTGCCTCATAAAATTCTTTAGATTGCCAGCCATCAGTTTGGCGAGGTTTTCCTTGTTTTACGTTGACGATGAACCAAAATATGTCTGACGTGCTCTCCTTTTTTGAATTGCTTTGTCCTCCCCTCGCGCGTGAGGCCCGCGCCTGGGGACCCCGACTATTGTTGAGGAGTTGGGGGTGGGGTTTGTTGTTTGGGAGGAGTGGATGCGGCCGAGGGAGGGGGGCGGGGGAAGAGGATATATAGAGGGGGCGGTGGAAGTATTCAAAAGATGAGGGCAGATTGATTAACGACGCCTCTTGGTGGCAGAGTTCAATGCTAGGACGAGAAACCTTTTTACACCTCTCGCCCTCCTCAACACTTTACCTTGCTCCAGGAAAGATTAATTACTTCGCTAACGCTAATAACCCCTCCGCCCCGCCCCCCCCCACTCCCCCCCACCGTCGGCTGCTGTTGAAATTTTTTCTTAACACGAAAAGTGAATGGCGATGAGTGTGCTGTTTGCTTAACGATGCCCCCACGACTTTAAAATCTATTCCGACGAGACTCCCTCATAATGAAAGGGTTGTGCATGCATCGCGGGTATCTTCCCCGAGGAGTAAGTATTCGAGTGGCTCGAGTTTAAATTTGGTGTGTTTCAAGTGCGTGCGAAGACTCGCAGCGAGGACCGTTCACGGTTATGCGCAAAGTTTTCCAGTAGTATTCCCGATATTAATTGTAGCCATTAGTACTCTAGAAGATTTCCGTCTGCTGATTGCGTAATACTTCTGCTTCTATTTATTCCACCTTGCATCCGCCTGGTTGCATGTAAGAACATACAAAACATAGGTTTGGGTGTCAACGAGAATTCTATTAAATAAAAGGCTTCACCGTGATTTTCCACGGTTTTTCATTTAAACAAAGGGTTGTTTAACTGTGACGGGGTTACTTTGATGGTACTAATTGATGAGGTGATTTCAGACAGTGGCAAGACTTTACTTATGAAATTTATATGAAGATAATGTATCCGGAATAAAGTATGTCAGTGAAACGCGTTACTAGTCCGCGTTCATTTCATGATTAGTATCGCATTGCAGCTATCTTCGCATCAAATCGAACCCCCTCAGAATATTCTAGTAACAGCGAGGGCTATATAATATATTCGGTTTAAAAAAATTTTAATTTTAAGTACTTTTATAACCATGAGCAGGTTCCTGATTTTGGGACCGAAGCGTGACAGTAATTACTGTCGAACAAATTATTCCCTGGAAGCAAAGAACGCGTACTTGCACTTCGTTGCGGTGTAGAGTTTTATTTGGCGGAGTTAAAAAGAGGATGGAAGGAAATTTTGCGTAGCTCTGTTCGATTGGCCACCATCGCGCCATCCTTGCTCTATCAAAGTCGCATTCTAATCGGGAATATGGAGCGCTCGCGCGGAGCTAGGAATCCCCTCGTCTCCAGGTGTGGCGGCGATCCTCAGCAATAGTGGTTCGTGCAATTTTAACGCGCCCTTAAAACATACATGCGTGGTCTGGAATTCGGAGTCGGATTAAAACTTGAGAGTAAAGCGGGGTTTATGCGAGGCATATGAGCAGCTACGTCGGGAGATAAGTAGATGGTTTTTTTTGGACGGGGCCCGGAGGGGGGGAGGGAGAAGGGGAGGAGGAGAGGGGAAAGGGAATATGTTTAGGCATACATGTTCACATTGATAAAAGATAAAGAAATGGAGAGGAAGGGGGCGCTGCGCAGGTGCGGGGGAGGAGTGGTGTGGGGGGGGGGACTGGGGTGGAGGGAAAGTCGAGGGTAAGATTAACGCAAGGAAAATAAAAACGCGAAACGGGAGGGCGAGGGTTGTCAGGAGAGGGAGGGTTATGAAAACCACGGGAACAGCCTCCTTTCTCGCTGCAGCAAAAACCCCTCCTCCCTTTACATCTCTCAAGGTGCTTCCTACCTTCTCCTCCTTGTACATCTCCAAGGAGGCGTAACGGCAGCTCCGCGGAAAGGAATCCTCCTTCAATGGCCGGAGTTAACTCAGTTGAATTGGGGGATAAGGGGAGAAGAGGGAAATGTCCGAGTTCTCAAAAAAAACATAAAGCGAAAGAAAAGGAGGCGGGTGGGGAGGGAGTCGTGCGAGCGGGATGAAACAAGATGGCCGGGCGCGCTCTTAAAAGTGAGTTTGGGACTGGCTTGGGGGTGGGTTGGGGTTGGGGGTAAGTATTCCAACCCCTCGTTCCTTCGTTACACCTTTACTCTTCGGGCCCCTCGCCCCCACCCCTTTCCGTCCGATTTTATTGCCCTCCCGCCTTGAGGCCTTCCTGCTCCTCTCATTCTCGCTTCCGTTCCTTCCTATTCACCCCTCCCGCCGTTTTATTGGCTCGTTTCCTTGGTTACGGTGGCCACCCCCTCCTCCCGGCCCGCCCTTCCGACCTCACCTTATCCCCTTCGCATTCCCATACCATTCCGCGCGCTGTCTCTCGGGTAATTTGGCCGGGGAGATAATCGCCGAGCATGCGTAAGTACACGCCCCTGCCCCCGCGGAGGAGGAACAGGGTTTGGCGGGAATCCTCACTCCTTTCACTCACACGCTCCCCCCCCCCATCCGACCCGGAAGTGTTGCCGCCCCTCGCCTTACCTGTGCCTTAATCTCTCTCCGTCCACCCCCCTCACTCCTCCCGCCCCGTGGAAGGTTGCCTCCCGAAGGGTGTGCTGTCTCCTCGCCCCTCCCTCTACCTCTGATGGCGAAGAGACGGCGACCGCGCCAAAACGCTAAACTATTTCACCCTACCCGCGCTAGCCTTTTGGTAAAAAATTCGATGATGAGGTATATCGTCTAATCCCCCCCCCCCAGGATGATTTACTGTGCCTGAAACTATGTCGCGGAATTCCAGAAAACTTTGTGATACAATGTTTCGATCGTTGGTTGATTGCTTTCATTTGCAACTCAATTTGTTTGTTTGTTTGAAGTGGGTTTAGAATGGACACTCTGATTAGTCTCCCGTGAATTTTTAACGCCTCGCCCTAGCACGACACATCTTGACGCCCCGAACTACAATGGACCGTTCGCGACTGCGCACGATTTCGCCCTCCCTTCATTCTGTACATGTCTCGTGTCTATTATTTTCTTCCGCCCACTTATTTTGCTCGCCCCCTCTTTTCACAGTGTTCGACATTCCATCGCCTATCAAAGTACTCCACGCCCTCTCTTATTCCATCCCCCCTTCCAGGTCAACTGCGTAACTCCCGTTGCGTTGACATTTGGTTTCGTTTTTTTTCTCACTGTGCAATCAACGGGGCCACTTGCTAGGTAAACTCGGAAAAAAGACGAGCATTAATTGATGCTTGAAATGATCGCAAAGAGAATGGTGTCTTGCCGAATTCGGGAATGTGCAATGCAAATCAGGAATTCTCAGCCGGGACGATTTTTTTTCTTCTGATCGTGACAACAGTTCGGTAGGTTTGGTAGGTAGGGATAGGGAATCGCACATGAAGGCACGGGCAACGAAGCAAAACTATGCAATGAAATGGAAATGCCTTGATACCAGTGCTACGCGCACTAATCGAGTTGTGATTTTGATTCCAAAAATGTTGGGTAAAGTCTGGCGAAGAATTGTGTGTATGCAGGTACAATAAATTCGGGGGAAAAGTCGTGAAAGGCCGGAATGAAGGAAATGATTTGCCACCCCGCCAATCTATTCTTTTATGCACCTATCAGTCAAAGCAATACGGACATCTTAAGATCTGGTGCTTTCCCGGCGTGTTTGTTTGAAGAAGTTTTCTCGGGCATCTCGGGGGCTCGTGCATTGTCCTCATGGTAGATGGATGATGCACGAGTCGCGCATCGAAACGTCGGCCAACATGGAACCCCTGACCCGGTGGAAGACCCGAGAACACTTCATCAAACGGATATCTTCGTTTGAATTCACCTAACCCATTTAATATTAACGATTGACAAGCATTGGTGGTACCCCAACCGATATATTTAATCTCCTATTTCTTCCTCTTTTCATTTAGAATATTCTGTGGCAGTTAAAACGTTATTTTTAATTTAATAATGCTGTTGTAATATTAGATTCCTATTCTTGTTTATGATGGCTGTAAAAGATGGTTGTAATTTATATTTTAATTTTTATAATATTCTTGCATGGTTTTGCCGTATATAGAATCTAAAAATGGGAAATTATTAATGGAGATTATGAAGTTCTATCGTCTCTTTTGAAATTAATGAAAATTGTCGTTAAACGGATGGTACAAAAGTCACAAATATTTTCACGAAATCAACCATATAATCTAGGATTTACGATTGCATAATGTATTGTTTGCATTTCGCACTCCCGAATACGTGCAATTTTCTGTTTTCGATCTCGTTCTTAATGAATAATAAATTAGCCGAATGAATACCGTACTTCTGTTTTGTGATAGCTATGCATTTATGTTTAAAGCTTATTGTGGATAGATTGTTTTCCTCCCTCGGCCACGCAATCATGATTTTACATCATCGTCATCATCCTGATTGGTCGTTCAATCCTAAGATTGGGTGACTGCGGCCCCTTATTCCTACCCTATTTGATACTAATTGCCTTCCTTCCTTTTTTTAACGCCTGCGATCCTCCGATCCTCTCCCGAGTATATAACTCGATAACTTGTGTTTGGAAGTTTCCTTTAAGTGTAGTTTTTTTTACTGACTGATTTTATTTATTATCTTTTGTGATATTGAGCCATGTCATGATATATCATGCTATTATTTTTCCGAGGCAAGTTTGATTGTAATACTTGGGACTTGTGTCCAACCTGACATTGTCTATCTGCACATGTAAGTTTTAATAATAATAATATCCGTCGCTCCAGTGGTCGTCTGCTCCCGTCCACTTGATCTCGCTAACTCCCAGGATGTCTCTACCCGGACTCTCTATTTCATCCTTGGCGTTCTCCAGCTTTCCGCTCAACCCTAAGGATCTTACATTTCATATCCCTATCCTGCATCTATCTTTCCTGACCGATGTAAAGTTAACCTAGTGTTTCCTAAATGTGAAATATTTCTTCGAACTCATGATAAGCATTATAGCATGGATGCACATGAAGTGGCTTCTTCGACACTTCCTTCTTTCACTCCCTTCGACCTCTTGGTCGAAACGTTTCCTCCAACCTAACGGACGAAATGTGGCGTTGGTGGTTGCCACAAGATAGGACAATGTAGTGCTTTCTCATGGTAGGGTTTTTGTCTTCCCATTTGACACAGAACGTTTTTTACTCTATTTATTTCCGTTACAGGCATAGTTTTTTTTATTTTCTCGCTGACCTGTAAGGACTTCGCGTATTTTCACAATTTCCCGGGTTTAGCCGTTGAGCGAGGACGGAGAGGCTTCTCGGATTCGGATGGAAGGTGAAAAAAAACGGTGCCTCTGATTGATTTCGTGTGTTGCATTTTCCTATTCTGTCTATAGAGATGCCTCACTCTGAAAAGTCCTACCCAATTGGCATTTTTCAATGGCGGTGCCAGTGTTTTACTTCCTCGGGTCAAGTTTCCCCTTTATTTATCATTCTCTTTGTATAATTTATATTTTTATTACGTATTGAATTCATTGTGTGTTTGAATATAGATCAAATATGCTATTTTTTTCTAACTAATTAATAAAAAAGATTTAGGTATTCTAAGTAATTTAAAACTTATTATAGTCCTATGCTGCTGCCTTTAAGAAAACGGTAATGATTCCTAGATACAGGGTACAAACAAATCAATAGCGTGATTGATTTCTTTCAATTGACAATTTACAGTAGGTAATTGCGTATTAAAAATGTGTCACCATCAAATACAGAGAAAGGAGACTATCTGCTCGGATGACCTTCCTTTACAGTCATTGTTTCGTATCATTTATCGATACCTAATTCAAATTAGTGGAATAAAAACAAGTGACTGCGAACGCATACGTATGTCGACGTCATCTTGAGCACGACGGAATAAGAAGCAGAAAAACAGAGAGCAATCAATCTCTAAGATTAGCTGAATAGTTTTCCTACTGCGCCGCTAAAGCATGGGATCATGTGAACAGAAGGCAGAAGTCGAGTTCTAAAGTGGGAGCTGCTTTGGATTAAGAGTAATTACTCCCAGCCCCGTAATGAGTCTCATTAGGAAGAGGACGGTGCGATGAGAAATGCTAATCCTTGACTTATGTAGTTGCGTCCCAAGCAGCTCTGAAATAAAACAAAGGAAGAGCGTCATTAGCATTTTCAGTCGACGCGAGAGGCGCAGTGACTGAGTGAGCGAGCGGCCATCGCTGGTCGCCATTTGACGTCGGTGCGTCGATCAAGGCGGGCGCGGGGAACGAGTCGTCGCGGGTGGAGTGCCTGTCCAAACCACGGGAGTTGTTTCCTGCAGTCCAATGAAACGGGCCGGGTGAAGGAGACGTTAGTCCGAGGGGATCTCGAGCCCCCGCCTCGCGGAGCCGCGAATATCGCGAGACGACGACGACCTGCGCACGAGCGCATCCTATTATCTTGTTGCCCTTCCGTCGTTGTTTTAATGGCCGAGGAGGATTCCGCTCCCGTCCCTCCCCCACTCAATATCGGATGGAGCACCGGAATTGAAGCGGAGGACTCGGAGGACATATCCCGCGGTAAAAGGAGGAAAATATGGGACGTCCTGCAAGGGTTCGCGTAAGGAGTTCTGCGGAGCCATAAATATGGAAATTAAAGGGTTATTCCCATTGGGGAGGAAAGGGTTGGAGAGGGAGGGGGTCGGCTTGATACCAGTGGGAGAGGGGAAAGGGGGGGAGACTGGTAATTTCGCGCGACCCTTCCCCTCCCCCTCTCCGTCCCTGTGTGCGCTGCGGAGGACAATGAAGTGGGTTGAGGGCAAATTGCATCGCCGCGCGCGCGAAGGGGACCTTGGGACCTGGACTGGTACGTGTGTGCGCGCGCTTATACATGGATGTGCGCATATACATACATACATAAGCCGAGTATCGGAGGGGTAATAAAAAAGAGAGATCGAGGTGGTATGAGAATTTCAGATGAGAAATATATTTTACGGCTTTAAGGACTTTTACCGTATAAAGGCCCCGCCCCCCCACCCTCGCCTCCGTCGGGCCCCCCCCCCACTTCCCGTCTCAATATTACGTGGGCGTGTGTGTGTGTGTGTGTGTACGTTGGTGGGTGAACTGCTCCCCTCTCGGCATGCGTTTACGAGCCACTGTGCTCCTCGCGAAAGAGTTTCCGGCGAAAGAGAGGATCACCGGTGAGGAGGCCCGCCGTATCCGAGACGGAATCTCTCCTCCCGGGGGAAGGGGGAGAGGATTTGGGTCGGGGGAGGTTGCGTTTATTCCCGTCTGCCCTCCCTCCCAAACCATGGAGATGAATTTCCATCTATTTACTTTTATTCCCCGGGCGAATTCGCGGAAATGAGCTCTCGAAAAGTCAATTTCTCCCCCAAGTCATAATAACACACTCGCTAAATGAGTGCTGCAGCTTACTCTCGTCTCTCTCTCTCTCCCCGCTCCAGGCTTTGGTGAGCCATTTTATTCATAAGACCCGGCCACAGTTTCTTCTTGTCCATGTGTCATTTCCTCCATTTTCATCCGCCGTATTTCTAGATGTTTAGCAACTCCTTCAAGGGTGTTGATAAATTCCAAAGAAAACATTACACTTTTTTGAGGCCATCCACTCATGATGCACGTAAAAAATTTAAAGTTCGAAATTAAGAAGGACTCTTTAGTGATTGGTTTGGAAAGTCTTTTGTTTTCAACGGGAAATTTTTATATTAATTGAATTAGGGTATTCCCCATAATCCTTTCTTCCTTTTTAGTTTCATTTTTATTCGCTGTACCAGTGTTCAATCATTCAGCGTATTCGATTTAGGGCGCGTCCTGCGAAGGGCAGTGCAGTCGAATCCCAGCCTTCTCTTACTCCCCGATCGCTGAAAACACACACTCCGAGCAAAATGATTCTGCGGCTCCTGTCAGCGAAGAAAAAGACAAAGTTGCGCCGAGGCAAACGGGTAAGAATTATGACGAAGTGGAATCGGAAAGAGGGAAAATATTGTCGTGGGCATCTTAGGTTCCGCGAGAAACCTGCAGGTACATCTTTTGGTTTTCGTTGGAGTGCGTTTATTTCAGAAATCAATTGGTCCAGTTCCCACGTTTACGACGATGAAAGGATTCAAGTTAATTACTTTCCCTTGACGAACCCCAAGTTTTGATTGATGAATTTTTTAATTCGAATCGAAGACGGATCAAAGACATCTGCCGGGTCTCTGCCTTCCTCGGCGTGGATTTCTCGCTCAAAGTTCCCGTAAGTGGGGACTTACTGCTCCGGTGGGAGCGGCGGATGCGGATGAGGCATAGGTTTCTCCCGGAGTCATTACTCCGCGGGAGTTTTTGCACCACGTGGTCTGCGTCACCCTCAAAGTGTTTCCTATCGATCAAATATCACACCAATCACGTGACGAATGATTCATCGCACGGATATGATTGTAATGCACCTTTAAGGAATTTTGTCGACCTAACAGATTAATTACCTTAATTATTTGAATATCTCGGAATATGAATATAATGAACATAAGGACAATATTAATACCAATAGCTCTCCACGTTAAAGGCATATTGTTTCATTATTCAGGAATTTGCGACCCAGTGGAAAATAGCATTTGTTTATAAATATATGATGTACCAACACGCGAAATTTGACGTGAAGTTAAGATTTGATGGCGCATGTTGATTCTGCCCATTCCTTCTCATATAACTCACTCTGCGGACCGATGGATTACTGTGGAATTTTACGAATTCGTCCCTTTTGGCTTAAATGTTTATAATTGCCTAAAACGTCGGCCGCCTTTGTCGCGTTTTATTGTGCTTGTTACGTGGTTTAATGTATGCACGCCCAATGGATCCATTCGAGTATAGGTTGGTTTTTATTTTTCGTGATGATACTCAGATATTTTAATTTCATTTGCTTGGAGTTCTTTGAAGGAGTTTTTTTCGCTTTTCCCGGCGTGTTCACGCACGTATCTATTATCGTTTCATCAGTTGTGCCATTCACCGTCCTGAAATCGCGTCCCGCGGCCTCTTTCTTCCTCCGGGTCTCGCAATACTTTTCACCGGGACTAAAAACAAACGATAACGTTTCGCACGCTACCCCTTCTTCCTTTTATAACTGCATTCATGAATTCATCGGCGGGAGTGTTTCCTCTCCTCGTCAAACTCCTCGGTATCGATTTCACCGTCTGGTCCACACGAGTCACGTTTGCCCGTGATACACCACCTTCCAGTTGGCTGGTCCGTAGTATTGGAGCATACCGTTCAATTCCCAACTCCCCACCGTACGTACATTCCGTGGTGCTGCTTTCCCTCGCACTCCTTGCACGGGCACCCCGAAATCTTTCAGCACCTCTCGGAACAAGCACCGCCAAGTGTGTGTGTGGGGGGGAAGAGGGAGGAGAGTAATAAATAAGGGAGACGAGGTTCCATGGTTCTCTCTCTCTCTCTCTACGACTCGCTCGCAAAGTGTTGAACCCTTTCCGTTGCCGAAACATGGCCCTCACATCATACCACTACTACTCCTTCCCCCTCTCTTCCATCTTGAGTGCCTCCCCCCCCCTTACCCCCCTAACCCTCTTTTCCCTCTCAATATGGTTATGTACGCACGCGCCTTTGCTTTCGATTTCCATTTTTAGAGCGCCCTCAATTTTTCGCTCTTTCTCGCCGCCTTTTCCCGCCGCGACGCATTCGTTTATTTAATATTTTTGTGCGCATTATTTTTCGTCGGATTGGCAGGCAAGTCTCGAGACGCGAAATTCCGAGCCCGAAATGCGATTTTCCCCGGATGGAAAACCATCCATTACACTGCTAGAGAGAAGCGGCGGAGGTCGAAGTTGGGGGGGGGGGTAAGTGAAGGGAAGTGAAAGAGGGGGTGATGGGAGGGGCGAGTGGGGGGTGGAGGGGGCGAGTGGGGGAGGGGAAACCTGAACCCGAATTCATCGACGTTGAAAGACTAAGATACCCATCCAATCTGCCTCTCGACACTTGCCTCCTCTCCCACTCCACCGTTCCCTACTCCTCCCGCCCTTCGTCCCTTTCCATTCCCGCCCCCTTTGAGGGAACAGAACACAAGGGGCGGGGCAGAGAGGGGTCGCGGTGGGATACACGGGGCGAAGGAGGGCGGGTTTGGGCGACCGCTTGCTGCGAGATTCTCCCAACTCCTCCGTCTCTCTACTCATGTTGTCCTCGCCTGAACTGATACTTCCGTGGATCGAATGGCAGACTCCAAGTACCACAACACGATTGCGCGGTAAATTTGGGTGCATACGTTTCGTCCTTTCCTATTTTGAACATATCACTCAGTTCTTCGAATGACTGCAGTCATTATAGTGGCATGAAATGCACGATTTTCAGAAGATTGTGAGTATAAACTTCCAGCCGTACCGATTACTCATCTCAATATATCAAGTGTAGTAATTTTTCTACAAAAATAATTCCTTTATATATTATTTGATCATGTCTCAATGCAATGCTCTCTCTTGGTATAGCGGAGGTCTATCGTATAAGTGGCTGTTTTGATTCATTTTTATTCCCTTTTTTTGCGTACCGAAGAAATTATTTTGGTGGGTGAAGTTAACCCATGTTTGCGACTGCGTTTTCCGCTATCATGCCTGTGGATTCGCGCGTCTTTTAGGCTTTTAGCGAATGTATTTCAACCTTCTCCTAACCATTCAAACACCGTTCCTCTCCCTCATTCCTTACCCAGTCATCCGGATACTTGCATCCCCTGCCAAACACCGTTTTGGTAGATCGCGAAATTTTTATGTAGATGTACAGTACTTCGGGTAATGTTGATTCATTTATTCCGCATTTCCTCGGTCTACATGATCCTGTATGCCATTTTCTCTTCAAGAATTGAGGCCTTTCAAATCTGTGTAAAAATAAAAAACTAAGCTGATAATTTTGATGATCATGTATTCCTGTTGCAGTTTTTACTGGCTCATTAATTTTCCTGATTTATTTTCCTTTCCTTGGGTAATTGAACGGTCTTAATTTTTGTGAAAATATACGGTCCTATTTTGAAGTTAAATTGTCGTACTACGATGGAAACTAAAAGACTTAATTTTGTGGAATTGTACGATGTACTCGTATGCATTTTATCGTGACTGAATCGGCATCAGAATGATTAACCCTCTTATTCGCGGTAGTCCACTGATTGTCGTAGATTGATGATAAACTCAGAATCCAAGCGATGCTACACTATTTTTCCCCCTAATGTAATGTTAATTAACTTTAAACACATCACAAAACAAATTAAAACAAAAAACAACTCAAACAACTTTCGGCCTCTTCTTACCTATAACCACTCAAACCCAACATTTTCTCCTCTACACATGCTATACACAATTTCCCCGACGATTTACCGATATACATACACGGTTCGTCCGGAAAATAAGTGTACTGACTCCTGGGCTGGGCGCGCCTGGAGCGGCGCGCCCAGCACCGCTCTGACGGGCTGCGATTGGAGGGGGGTATGTTGGAAAGCGACGCTGAAAAAGGCAGTCGGCTCTGAGCTGTGGTGTAGTGAGGAGCTCTGTTAACGCGAACCTCCACGCTCGACCCACGTCACGGAACGCGATGCCGAAGTTTTTGGAGCAGCGTTATTCCATCAAATTTGCGGTAAAGCTTGGGAAATCGTCTACCGAAACTGTCGGCATGATTAACCAGGCTTACGGGGAGTCAGCCATGTCCAGAAACATGATCTTTCGGTGGCACAAGATGTTCGTGGAGGGCAGAGAAGAGGTCGACGACGAGTCTTCGAGAGGTTCCCGATGATGCCTTCGTTCCAGGAATGGGAACGCCGCTGGAACAAGTGTATCGACTCACAAGGGTCCTATTTTGAGGAATATTAGCTTAAAATATGTAAAAGTGTGATAAATTTTTTTTCCTGAGCTCAGTACACTTATTTTCCGGACGAACCCTGTATGTTGCATAATCATCAAGATACTCTGTGAAGGCCTGAATGTTTAATCCTCCAGGCGCAAGTAAAGTCTATTCTACTCTCGAATCTGGTGAAATTCTCTCTAGAGGACTCCGGTGAGAGTGATGCTATCCCTGCTTCAGGGATTCCGAGCGAAGCAAAGGAATGAGCGGGTGCTGCAGATTTTTCGGTCGAATGCGAAGAGCGGGATGGAGCTAATGACTAAACGAGCGAGCGACTCAGGCGGTCGGCTCGGGAACCTTCGATTCAGCCTGAAGCCCGGACTTTCCGATGGGTCCCCAACCATCGCGCGGGTGGTGTCTATAGCGCTGCGCCTCGATGGCCAAATAAGCGCCCTCCGTTATTGGAGACGATTTCCGTGTCCTGGGCAATGTGACCCCACCATTCATTAGACTGCCAATTGGAACCGAGGATATGTGCAGGCTTTTAAGAATGAATCTACATCCCTTCGGACTCGTTACCTTACTGAGCAACGGCAGCACTGCACGTAATTCGTCGATGGCCTAACAACCATCCTCCCCGATTAGGGACTCATACTCAACCTGTGGAAAAGGTCACCGTTTTCTCTCGGTAATCAGACAATCTTTTATTATCAACCTGTTGGATAGCAATATTTCAGCTATTCTTCATTTTTGCCAACCCCAGAGATAATTTCAAAATCAGTAATATCTTTGGTATCCAAAACAAATATTGCAGTAAATTTTCGCCGTTTCATCATCCATCTTTAAAATATCAACACTTCTTCGCAGAGCCAATCAAAACACTCTTCAGCGGAATCAATTCATGATGGTTTTGGAAATATCTCTAATGTACATTTTATTTTTGATTTTATTATTTATTATTTCACTATTAATGTGATTTACTAGTGGAGAGAAAGTCGATGCAGTAGTCATATATATTTTTAATCACCTAAAGAATGGATTGCATTATTTATATTGGTCGTGGGACAACATTTTCAAGAGATGAAGATGATTAATTTCGCCGTGTGATTCATCCGTCAGCCGTATCCACGCTGTTCAACAATACTCGGTTATTTCCTCCTCGCTGGCATTGAAAATATGCGTGCCAGTTAAAAACTCGGTTCGGCATCCATGTGATTGAGGGGCATGTCGGAATATCAGTAGCCTAGCAAAACATTAGCTCATTCATCCGTATCTCCAATCCGAAATGCATCCCTCCAATGCTGCCTATTCAATGCCATCCCTTCAAAACTGTTTTCCTTCGGTGCCTTTTCTTTGCTACATTGCTCAACGTGTTCTTTTGTCATTTATTTTTCTCTAAAATGTCTTTTTTTATTTATGTTGTCTCTTTCGTGCGTAGCATCATCCACTGTGAGCACCACTTCTCGAATGAATCTCATCTTTTCCTACCCGATTTTCTCTGTTTTCTTAAGTCGCCCTCTTTAAAAATGTTTTTAATATTTCCTTCCTCCAACCATAAGTAATCACAGTTATTATTATTTTGCCATTTATTTATTATTTAAGTGGAGAAATTATTAAAATCGGTTCGGGGGAACCGCCCCGCTTTCGCTGTTTGCCAGGGTTACTATTGTGGGAGGCGACTGACAGCTAAGGTCATTTGCGCCGTTAAGATATACGCAGTTAACATGGTAGAGGCGGGATGTTCAGAAAAAAGGAAAGGCTGGAGAGAAACGATGTGAAAATCAGCCTACTCTTAGCGAAAGACGCGCAGAGGTCCACATATGATGTCCAATCCGACGGACGCTCCACTCCACTTGAACTGCCTTCCAAGTAAATATTGGGATAACTATGAAAAATTGCCTCCGCTGGGACTCAAACCCGGACCCTCGACGTGGGATGTCTGTTCCCTCCACTCGAATTTCGCTCTGTGGAAACCACCATATCATATAACAGAGCGAGATATGTTTTTTCCACCCAAGTAGTCGTCAAATTGAATTCCATGGCAGCGGGAGAGAGAGGCTCTTCCGCGGAACAAGTTGCGTTGTGGCTTTGGAGGAGGCGACCCCCGCGAGTGAGAGAAAGTGAGAGGTGGGGTTTGTGGTGGAGAGAGTGAGGTTCCCCCACCGCGAGCCCGATTGCGAGCAGGAAACGGCGGGAGGGCGGAATATCGATCGGGCGGGGGGAGAAAACCTGGCTAAGGTGGTGTCTTCCCTCCCTGAGTGAATGCCGGGGCATGCAAGGGGTGCGGAGGCGAACGCCTTGGGATGAAATGACGAGGGGTGGCGATTCAAGAAGGGGATCGAGGGGGCGGGAGGCGTCGTGAGAGGAATAGACAAGGGGTGAAGCGAAGCGGAAGCGATGTTTGAGGGAGGAAGCGTGCGTGTGTGTGTGTGCCGGGGCCTGCACTCCCTCTACCGGGGGGCGGGAGCATTGTGCGCTGCGCCCCCATCCCGCTGGTTGGCCGTCCACCCGCAAGTGTGCGCTGCCCCGTTTTGCAGTTAAAGGGAGGGTTTTTATGCGGGGAGAACCCTCTCGTGAGGTTTATGTCCCTCCTCTCTTTTCCTTTATTTTATCCCACGAAATGAAGATCGGGGTGGCGGTTGATCCCGCGCCCACCCAAGGGGTCAGCGGATGACCAACCGGTCGTTTGACCGCGGCCATTTCGTTACCCTTAGTTCCTACTCGCGCTCCTGCCTAATTGCACGCATCTTGCGCTATGAAACGATGGACATTTTTATTTCTGCAATAGAAAACTGGAAAAATTCAGAAAGCAATGCTACGCAAACCAGCAGGCGGAGGTGCATTTTTACTGGAATAAAAAGTAAACTTTGAGTGAGTCTGATAATGCTCTCTTTGTGAAACCATCTTAAGAAGTTCAGAGTAAATGACGTCTGCCGCATGCGTAATTGAATTTTTCTATTGTTTCTAGTTGAAATGATCATGGCTTGAATTTGAATTGAACTGAGCCTTTCGATGTTTAGTTAAATCTGTTCGTCAGGGCTACTAAAAAAGCTTAAAAATTAAGACGGGACGAAAAAATAGAATGTATCGCAAATCTTAGTGTTAATGCCATTTTTGTTCGTGGCAAAAATGTAAGGAATATCCTGGTGATTTCCAGAGAACATTCTCCAAGTTGTGTGTAGGGAATCATTTAATTCTTTCATGACTTCTTGGTGTCACGAATTGATTAATAATGCACAGTTTTTAAAAATACTGTTACATCAATTGAAGAAATAATTAAAATAAAAAACAATAATGGAATGCGCTCTTCTAATGGAGTGGATGGATGCTGGGTGTGGCATCAAGAAACAGCAGGCATGGGGCTCGGGTTGGTATCCTTGAGCGTATGCAACATCCGGCGTCCCCAACACTCTCGTGTTGTGCGTGTAGCCTGCTCTCCCGGAAAGACGCATCTCCCGTGTCGACTGTCACAGTAGTGCCACCGGTACGGGCTCCTTGTGACACTTGGCGCGTTACGTGCCTGCTTATTTAGTGTGTGAACATACAATTATCGTTTGACCATGTGCAACATACCGGGAGAGTCAAAACAGAGACGGTAGTGATTAATTGAAAATAGCAATTTTTCACAAAAATATTGCCTATTTTTGTGGAAAATTGCTATTTTTAATTAATCATGATATTCCACCATATCTCGAAAACGTCTCTTTTTATAGATACGGTAGTGGTATTCCAACAACGATGGGAAACCAGTCCAAGGCTCATTTTAAAAAAGATGCACGAAGCCCTGGCCCTATGTTCATGAACATGGTTTAGACTTGAATAAATAACCTTTTATTTCGACATGATATCAGATATTCCTTCTGCTTACGATTCTTGAAACGATATCTGAGGGCAAAACGCACCCTGGTTGCAGATATTTGCAGTTGGAATGGAGTTTAAAATGCTGGAAAGTTTTTTTTCCTCAATCGACGCCCTTTCGGAACTTCACCTGTAAATTACCTTTCCAAACGTCAATTTGCAGCAGATGAAATAAGGTTTGGAATCATCCAAGTCGCACGGTTTGTTCCTCGGGAAGTGAGGGATAGGAAGAAGTCGAAGGATCCCTGGCTAGGGGGGGTGGAGGGGAGGCGCAAGGGGGGGGGAGAGGAGGGCCCTTGCCAAGGAGGGTCCTCCCCCCCCCAATTCCCGGCTGGTGTCTCTCGCACCCCCCCGAAAACCACTCGGTTGGCATCAACAGAGGCAGTGGCGCTTTAGGACTCGGCGGAGGGATGGGAGTCGAGCCATTTCGGAGACCTCGTAACGTTTTATGGGCGGGAGAGGTGGGAGAAAGGAGAGGTGGGCCGTGGCAGGGGAGGAGACCCGTGGATGGGATGGGGTTGACGGGAGGAGGCTCTCTTCTCCCCGCCCGCCCGCTCTCCTCTCTCTTTCCCTTCGACGCAAAATCGGAGGCGATGCTTTGTTCTCGTGAGTGGCGAGGGGGAGTGTCGGGATCTCGGGGAGATGGCTGCTTCGAGCGGCTTCAAAATATTGGCCCGCCGACCCCCCCCCCTCTGCGGGGCAGTATCCCCGCGTCTCAAAGAATTATACTTTCTGAGGAGGAAGAAAGGCTCCCTAGAGCAGCTTTCCTGTGTCACTCTTTGGCTATTAACTGAGCAACTTTGAACTATTAGTCGCGGTCCCTTTGAGCCGGATGTTGCGAAGGAAGTCATTTTGTCGAGAGAGTACACCACTCCGCCTGTCTCTCAGTTGAATGTGTGCATTTTAATTCCTTGGCGCTCTTTTGATTAACGTTCTCCGAGTAACCCATTTATTTGGTAACCGAGGGAGAGTTCCTTATCTATTTATTCCTTTTCCGCTAGAAAAATAGCGCAATTGAAAGATTTGAGTAGATACTTTGTCACTCTGCAATATTGATTCTGGATTTAATTATCCGACGATGAAATTCACGTTTGGACGCGGTATTTTCCGCTATTGTGTGACCATTTTTTTATGTTATTCGTATTTTCAATCATTCAGCCAATGCTTAATTGGGAATTATGTAAAGGAAAGAAATTGAGCATTGTCCTAAACACATGTTTTTTTAGCGGAGAAAACGCAAAACAATATCTTTTTATAAATGGTATGTATTTATAATTCCCTGTCATCTAGCCAGAAGTATTGCAACTTTGTAAGTTATAAAGTTTTGTCACGAAATTAGTGATAATAAATATCTTACTGAAGGACCTTACTGTAGGTGAAAGTAGAGCTGTAAGTAGGGTGAACTTGACCTATTTAAGATAATGGGGAGGCTCATTGCACTGGATTTCCCTCGTCATCGAGATCTGATACCCAATAATTCCAAAGTTGAGACTCCCCCCCCCCACTCTTTGCGACCCTCTTATTACGCTCCGTGACATTTCATCATCCTTGTTTCTATTAGTCGCATTTATAAACGCATTAACACGAGGAATCTTCGGCGATTAAGGTATTTTCGTAAGGTCTAGTTTCACGTAGTAATGTTTTGCCAAGATGGGGCATAATTTCATTCCATAAATGATTTCACTTAAGGCTATAGGGAAAACTTAATCTCGAGCAAAAGGCAATGGAGTTGTGAGAGTGCTATGCGGCACTGCCACGGGCACCTCGCTGCTTGTCGGGGAAGGTGGATGTCGCCAAGGGACGACTCGGGTAAGGGCGGGGAAGTTTTTGGATTTCAGTGATTCATATGCACGTGGGAATGAATGGTGTCGGGGAGATTGTCTGAAGAAGGTGATGAGAGAGTGGGCGGAGATGAGTGAGAGGGAGCGAGGGGGAGGAGGTCGGGGAAGGGAACGGGGGGTCAAAGGTGGCTGGGGAGGAGTGGCAAGATAGGAAGGAAGCGAAGAGTGCTCGGGGAAGTAGAGTTGGTGAGGGGGAGGAATGTACATTCCTCGGGTGCGGGTAGGATAATACGCGCCTGTTCGCGTGTGCGGCAGTGTTTGCAAGGGGGAGTGGAAGGTATCCTGGGACTATTCTGGGCTCCGGAGGGATGTGTCCTCCATTGTAGATGGGCATTTGGGCCGTGCGGGTGCCTCTGCGTGTGTTTGGGCGGAGGAGATGGGGGCGCCCCTGTATGACGTGTATGGCGCCCGCTTTTGCGATCGTTTGCATGCGCGTGGAAATGGCGAATGTGTCGTTTTCGTGCGTGCTTGCGTGTGTGCGTGCGTGCTGGTGCTGGGAGCGTATTTGGGCGAATGAACTCTTTCGTTCTGTAACTTCGCAGAACATTCGGGAATGGAAAATTTTCGTAGGTGGTGTTTGTATCATTGCCGGAGTAAGTCAAGTAAATGCTTGAACCTTTCCCAGAAATGGAGTTTTGGAAGTGCTGAAACGCGATATTCCGGTGTATGAGACCTGACTCTCAAACGTTCTCCTGCTTAAAGTGATGCCCTTTCATGTAATATTTTAACGTGTAATAATAACGTGTAATATTTGGAGTCTTAGCCAGTAAGCAACCCATCGAATGGTGTAGAAAATTACTCCTTTCTGGTCACTTCCCGGATTGCCTTTTTTCCTATAAAGCCTAGATTAGGCAACTTCCAGTTTCTGTTTACTCGTGAATTTATTTTTCAATATCCCTCGGTATTTCGTTTAGTCCCTCATTAATTATTAATTGCAATTATGGTTATATTATAAATAATATATTACATATGTATTTACCTGGGAATTACGCATGGATACGTCATATTGATCATTTATTACCATTGGTATTTTTAGCTGGTATTTTTTGCCTAATTTTGCGCAAAATATCCGTGCTAATATTTTCATGCTTGCCAATTATGACTACATATAAAATGAGGTGAAGGAGCAGTCAGACTACAGTGGATAACTTTGCCAAAGTTTTGGAAGGGAGGCGTTACAAACATGTACTATCGGTGCACCGAAATATGTTCACAGATTCCAAATATCTAAGACAATACAGACACTCTCAATACCCTTATTCGTGCCCCTTTGGTATGACAAGCTCAAGTACTTATTGAGTAATCAATCCGTTTCATCTGAAATTTATAAAAATATTTCTTCGAATAATGAGTATTTTCTGGAAGATATGATCCTGGAGATACTCCTTGAGTTACTCTCTCATTAACAAGCACTCATTACTGGCACACAATCATTGCTGTAATTAATGGCCGTTTAGAGAATTGGCCAAAGACTCATTACACTATCTTACACCGCTGAAATTTTCGTCATCTGTAAGGTTATGACAAGTACATTCCCTGCTTCGCGTTATAATTTTATCACTCCCGGTCTATGAAAGTCGGAATTCCTCTCTTTCCATTTACGGAAAGCCGTCTAAATATCGAGGACATTTCCGAATTTTAACCTTCGACCTATTTCTAGAGTGAATACCTAAGATCGTTACAAAGTTTTCGCAAGCGATTTGTTTATTTTGTGTTTTTCAGCACGTTGTTTTTTATCAAGCTGGACATCAGCTGTGCTCCCTCGCCCTTTTTATCAATCCCCGATTTTTGGCAATATAAATTTTTGCAGATTTTCACCATCAATTATTTTTCGCTTGATTTCAAAACCACTTACCCTGAGACTGAAAATGAGTCCTCATAAGGATCACTCAATCAATTAAATTTTCCGTTGCCATGACATTTTCCAATTGACGAATGAGTTAAACCCCGTAGACCTAACGATGTAACGCCGCTATTTGTTATGGAGAGCTTTTCGACGGACCCGTGTTCGTCTTCGAGTTTAAATGCGTAAGTTGTCTTCATTGACTCATTGCAATGGGCAACGGGCTGAATCTTTCCTGCTGGGACTTGGAGAGGAAACGCAACGCATGGGACGGCTTAACGAGATGAGAGAATCCTCCTCCGTGCGTGGATTAGCGCTGGATGTAGTTGCACTCGAAGGAGAGGTTGGTTGGGTTGCTCGGAAGGCTCCCTGGGGCTTGAGGAACTGGCGAGTGCGAATGATGGAGGGAATGCGGGAGCGAAGGCAGCAAAAACACCGAAGTGGGAGAAATGGGAGGAATGCGTGCAGTGTGCATAGGGGGAGGGGGAACGAGGCGTTTGAGCAGCGGTTCGTCGGGTGGGGGGGAGTGGTGCGGGGAGAGCGAATGAAGTAGTGGAAGAAGACAATGGCGAGAAACTCGCAGAAAGAAAGAGCCGACTTTAAAAGTAGAGGGAGTTAATCCTTCACCACCCCCGGCGGCTGCGGGGGTGGTGTGCTGATGGTCGGGAAGGTGGGGAGGGCATAAGGGTGGAGGTTCGCGATGAGGTGGGATTGGTGGGGGGGGGGGGTTGGAGATGAGGAAGGAAATTGGCGATTCCCTGGAGAGAGGGGGGGAGGGAGGTGTTGGGATAGGGGAGAGCGATTTCGGGATGAGTTACGCAGGAAGAGGGTCTGGGTGGATTGGGAAGGAGGGGGCGTAGAAAGGACGGGAAAGGGATTGAGGGGTGGGAGAGAAGCGAAGGGAGGAGCGTGGGACGAAAATTAGATACTCGGGCGGAGAAAGCATTCCAAGGAAATTATTCCGAGTCTCACCTATGGCACCCCGTCTCGATCCTCACTCTGAGGAAGGAAAAGAAAACGCGGCATTTTCGCTCTATGAATTTCAAAGAATTTTTTAAAATAAATTAATTAAATCGTGCGAAGTGAATGGAATTCTTGCTGTCACGCACCGGTAGTAAACTCAAGGGTGTACGTTTTAATTTGCATATTTTTGAAATCATTCAAGGCACGCTAATAAATAGATGGCGACATTGCGATACCCATGTGGGTTGTTCACGATCTTTGGAATTAGTGTTTCATGACTGTGCGCATTGAGTATCACTCCAAGCATTGATTGAAGGAATTAGTTGAATGCTCGAAGCATGTAAATATGCGAAGAGGGTAACGAGGCAAGCATGAGAATTAAATGTCGAAACCAGTAATTGAGGCGTGAGGATGTTTACTGGTGCTGGCGCCGCGCTTAAGAAAATGCAACATTATGCATTCTTTTCCATGGCATGTCTCCAAAGATGGATATTAGTTATTCGTTTGATGGAAGTGGAAAAGAAGTGAAATACTTTTATTCAAATGCATTAGAATTCGTTGGTTCATAAAATATTTTTCCTCTAAACGGGTGCGGAAAAGGTGGAAACCGAAAAGCAGTGGCACGGAATATAATCGAGGAAAATAAGATTTGTAAAACGTATGAATCCGTACCGTAAGAGGAGAGAGTGAGAGAGGGAAAGTCGAGGAAAAGAAAGAGAAAGAGGAGAGGTTGGGGTCAAGAAGACATCAGAAGGGAGTAGGATGCGTGCGGGAAGATGCTCCCGCCGCCATTACAATGGGATGGCGGAATGATGCTGTAGGATTTTGGTGATGGAGAGAAAGGGGGAGGGGGTGGAGCCGAAGGAGGAGGGGGTGGATCGGGAGGGAAATCGAGGAGAAAGCATGGAAATGAGATACGGAAACAGGGTCTTTAGTTGAAGGGTATTCCACCGTGGAGGATTTTGTAGATGCTATTCCGCCCCATTCCTCGTCGGTAGTTTTCCGAAGGGATTCTTCTCCGGAGTTGCTTGATGGCTAGTCTCGCCTTTGCCTCTCTCTCTGTTCCGATTCGGCGGATTTGGAGTTTCCGCCCTCGCCACGATGGTACTTTCCGCTTTGACTGCTGACAGGCGTCATTCTACTTTTATGTCGCGAATGCGTTTATTTGCTAAGGGCGCGTGTTTTAAGGCCTAATTTTCATGGAAAGGTATCGTATGGAGACACGTCTCGTTATCGGAAACGATGTGATATGCGGTAAACTTCAAATGGGTTCGGATGTATGGTCTCCGACTGGCTCACAGCTTTTTTTTAACATATTTCTTCGGTCGAACGTCATCTATTTCATAGGCCAGATTTGGTATAAATCACATTTCACTTTGCACTCATCATAATAATCTCCAAAACTCAATTTCACGAACTGTGTATATAGGGTTGCACTACTTACGATGATATATTCTGGTCGGCAACGGTGAAGTGTGATAAGAGCAATAAGATTATTGAATCGTTCTCTCTCTCCCTTAAACGCTCCGCGATAATATTCCATTCGCTTCTAAACGACGGACAGGAATCCGAAACGGTGCGGAGATTGAATTTAATTTTGCGAGGTTTACCCCGTGTTGTTTAATATCATTCAACTTTTCCCATTCTCGCAGATGTCGGCGTTCACTCCTCTCTCCATTGTCTCGCGTCTTTCCATCTCTCCCCCGTTCTTTGCGTCTGTTTCTTTGGCCGAGAGCACTCCACCGTTAGCAGCGCTCAAGTTCGTTCCCAGCAATTACAGTTAATTTCTCCTTCTCTCCTCCCCCTCCCCTCTTTCTTTCTCTCTCTTGGACCCACCACTCTCTTCTTCGCCGCTCCTTCTTTTAGCATTCCCTATACGTCTCGTTTTATTCCCCCTCATTCCCTTTACCCCTCCTCCTTGCTCTGCTTCCTCTGGCCCTCCCTCCACTCTTAATCCACTTGCGTTCCAACCCCCAGCTTCAAGTTATTTCCTCTCTCTTGCTTCAATGTTCTTTTTTAACGACTTTCCCTGTCTCCCCCTCCCCCCCGCACCAACGCCATCCCTTTGGTACTAACACGGAAATACCACAAGGCATCGTCGCGGGACCTCGTTCCTTAATCTTATCACCATGGGCGTTCGTACTTCGAGACCCTGTTGTTTCATTTTATTTTCGTTCATGTTTTCGGACTATATACACCTTATTCTTCCTTAATATGGGTTATATCGCTGTTGTTTGAATCGAGAATATTATTATTATTATTGTTATCGCTTTCTTTTTTCCCTTCTTGTATTTTGCAATATTATCGTTTTATTTCGACTTTTTTGGGGCAGTATTTCTACTTTTTATTTCCTCGCGTGCATGCGGAAGTTTCCTTCCCTTTTATTCGGGAGGGAAATTGCTTTTTCACCCTGAGATGGAGAAAGTTGTTGATTGTCGCAGGCTCCGCGGTCACAAATGGTCATTAAAAAGTTGGAATTGCTTCCAAAACCTTGGGGGCCTTTATTTTAGCTTGCAAATGTCCTCACTATCGCGGCAGTAAGATCTTTCTGAAGGCCTCGAAAATTTGGTTATATTCGCATTTGGATGAGATTACGCTTTCTTCTCCCGTAATTGTGAAATGTTCAAAAAAACCCAAATTTGTTGCCTCGATGCGGAAGTGGGTGCCTTAATTTTTACCCTTCCCATATTTTCATCACCCTAATAAGCATTAGCGACATGTACCCGTACTCTAACGGTCTTGCAATTAGGCGCTTTTACATGCATTGCAAGGAAAACCAATTCACGAAGCATTTTCGTCGTAGCTGTGTCGACCAATTCACAAGACGTCTCATTAAGATGGAATTGCATTCCTCGAAATCTTAGTTTCACTCTAGAAGGAACGTTTCTCCACTTATTGGAAAGATCTAACGTCGTTATCTAGTACATTTTATCATGTGCGCGGTGGTCGATTTTGAATTTCTGTATATTATTTTGTAGCTATTTACGTAAAGTACGTAACGGCAGATGAAAACAATTCATATGGAATAATTCTCTTTCGTTTACATTCTTTTTTTTTGTTTTTCCCTGCAATTTTCATGGTTTTTTAATATATATTATTTACCCTCAGGCATAATTGTTTGGGAAATAAGGGTGGAATTTTTAATATCCTGTTGCAAAATTAAATTCTCTTGCTAGGGAAGGGAAACGAAATTGGTGCAAATTTGATATAAAAATGTGTATGACAAAAATTAACGATACTTATTTTCATTTGGCTTTTTAGAGCAATCAGTTTTCACAAATGTCACGCTTTCATCCCTTTCTTCATTGTGCTTTTGTTATTTTCACATTGCAGCTCATCTTTAGCGGAAACAATCTTTTCTTAGCAGAAATTCAAGTGTGGGACGTCCCCACACTACGTGAATCGCCCTTCTGGGCTCATCTCTGGATTTTTCGGCCCTTCCCTTCCTCTCTCTCCCCCTTCCGCCTCATTTTCGCCGTTGACTTTCGCGCTCCCATCCCGAGGCGCATAAAACCGTGGCTCACGTGCAAACGTCGACTCCTCCCCTCCGTTCCCGCTCGCTCCTCCCGACGCCGCGTGACGGCCCTCCCGACTCAAGTGCCGACGACACCATCTCCTAAAACTCGCTCTCCGTCGTGCTCGCCACCTTCCCACAGCTCTTTCTAACCCCATCTACACTCCTCCATCATGTCGTGTTCCTCCCTCACTCCCCCCGCGCCCATTTCCCCGGCCCATATCCCCTGAACGCGTACAGCCACCACCACCTCTCCGAATGCGTCGTCACATAAGTTTTTACCCCTCGGCTCTGCAAAGCGCGTAATTCCCATTGCATACTCAAAGGAAATGGCTGCTCCACTCACACTCTCTCACTCACTGCCTTGCTCTCCTCTCCCGACGCGTCAAATGCCCCCTTAGCTATTGTCCCTTGTTCTTTTCGATTAAAAGAACCAGGCAGGCTTCATTTTGCGTGACTATCAAGTTTATCACGGTCATGATGCAAAGCAGACCCTGAGGAACTGCCCACCTAATCATTTACGTACTAACACTTTTGTTAGGTTAATATTTTAAAGTTTTATTATTCCAGGGGTGTTTTTCATATTTTAATAAATTTCAGCATTAATTGTACTGTTGGAAATCAATTATTAAATATTATTAAACGTATTATATTTCTTCTTTTAAGTGAGTGTGAAAAAGCCACAGAGAAAAATTATTGCAACCTTTTGAATATTATTTAATATATACGTATTACGTACGTAATATACGTATATATTAAATACGTAATTTTATTACGTACGAATATACGAATACGAATTACGTACGTAATATACGTAATATATACAAGACTTTCGAAAATTAAAATTTTAGTGGAAATTTTCCTATTTTTTTAGGATCATTAGGCGTACTAATTGAATTATTTTTTGTTACATGCTTCGAGATAAACTTAGGCATTGCGGAAATATCTACATTTGGTAAACTTTTAAATGAATATGGTCGTATTGAAGAGTTGAAGTGCAAATTAAAGAGGGTTCGCGCATTCTGGACGACGGCGACGACATACATGCCTTGCCGTTTTTTCAAGCGGCTTTATTTTTCAGAGGTCGCCTAGTTGGGTCTGGAGCAGTTGTTCTCGCTCTTATTCGAGTCAGCCGGCTTTCGACTACATCACAGCCTCTCGAGAGGCGTGTGGCAGGGGGGGTGGGGGACGTTTCATGGCGAGTCCTTTTTTTTAAGCGATGCTGCGACACCGAGTCGTTCGTCAGCAGTAAAGGACGGGGCGGTTCCGGAGTCTCCACTCCCAAGTCGCTTCCTTTCGCTTAAAATTCCTGCTTTTGCCCTCCGCGCCATCTGTGAATGATTGTTGGCACTTTCGGGAGAAAATAAAAGTCGGCGGGTGGGAGGGCGTGCCCTGGGGGAGGGGCGGAGATAGGGGGGGGGGGGAAGGAAATCGTATCCCCTCGGCTCCAGGGGGGGGGAGGCGCTCGGGTCAGGGGCATCGACTTCTCGAGCGGGTGATGTCCCTTATTGGCGCTCAGCATCTTGCTTTCCTTTTCCTCTGAATGTGTGTTGAGTTGCGGAGTAATGGGATTTACGCAGTTCTTTTACGACCTTCGGACTTCTTCGAATGTGTATATTCATAACTTGTTCGTGAGAGAGAACTTGTTCCTCCTTTGCAATAAGCCCGTTATTGGCTCACTCAAAATGGTAGAGTTGAAATTGAGCCTTTGGGTTTATTTAATGCCGTCCTAAAGTTGACAATTGAAAAGGGACGACTCCCTTCGGGACTGCTCTCTGTCATGTTGGCAGTCTCAGGCAGGATTCGTATACACGGAATTTTCTGGTTCGGCATTGAATTTTGGTAATCTCTCTTTTGAATGAGATGTTAGCTGCTTAGATTTCATTTTTCGTCGGCTCTATGATGAGGAAAGTCAAGAAATCACCTAGTTTCCTCTTAAAATAGATTTAATGAGTTTTAATGATAAGAAAAATTCGAGGAAAGGAATGTTAGAAGTTTCAGGAACGGAAGAGTATTAAACATGTATGCATAAATACGATAGAGGCGGAATAAGTACACAGGAATAGGAGGGCATTGAAAGAAATGGTGCCTAAAATTGAAATTTTCCTATGGATACCCAAAATTGGTGTGTCTGGACTTTTCCTGTTCCGAAACGGAACGGCCGGAAGGTAATGTTCGTATTCAGGAAGGTCTTGGAGGGAAAAATTAAGTTTTTATTTTGGCATCATTGAATTCAGCAGTGTGTCTATCTGCTAGAAAGTCCTGGGTTCCACGAGCAAGCAATCTGTTCATCTGGGACGAGTTCTGCCGTTAGTCTGCACACATCGTCACCCAATTGCAATTGGCGAACCCATTTCTTCCTCGCGCGTCACAAGTTCGTCGTACTTAAAACGCGTCACAGAGCGATATCATTTCCACAGTTCCTTTACGTAAACCTCCTCCCGTTCTGCGAGCGCCAGCCAGCGCGAGGAGGTCTCTTTCTTGAGGAAAACGTCTTGACTGCTGGCGGAGCACGCGGCGGATTTGTTGCGAGACCGCCTCTCCGTCAAAGCGGTGCACCAACTCGCACGTGTCGTCCCCCTGCCTCCGCAGCGTCGGGGTGCGAGCGGGGGGAGGGGAATCGCTATGCGCCCGCGAAAGGACCCTTCCCCGCACTTTTGCGCCTCCTGCGAATGCTTAATATTTGTCGGAGAGGGGGAATCCTTCTAGCGGGGGGCGTTTGGGGCGGAGTCGGCGCACGGAGAGGAGGTGTGAGGCGTGGAGTGCTGCCAAAAGCATGTTTTCTGAGTGTTTCTAATGGGACGAGCAAAAAGAATGTGGGTATGCGGAGGACTTTTGGTTGGCGGAGCGAGGGAAGGCGGCCTGGATGTTTTGGCCGGAGAGCGAAGCCAAGACGAAGCCCGGGGGTGAGGGCAGCGATGGGGGGAGGTCCCAAAACGTACTAATGGTCCCAACCCCTCTCTCGCTTACTTTCTCCCCCAACGTATCTATGTTTACCGCAAATAAATACTTCATTCCCGCTACTGTAATTCAGGGACGATATTTGTCAAAGGTACAAGGCCGTATCTTGAAATTTTAAGTATAACTAAACAAATACTCGAGGAAGACAATTGAATTTTATTTGATATTCTTAAGACTTCTCTGCATAGTCTACCATCCTGAGTTATTCATTTTCTTTCAATGCATTTCTTGATCTTTCGAAGGCCGTTATTTTAGAACTTGGCGGATTTCGTCGAAAACCGTTGCTCTACCTGCAATGGTTTGTTGAATGACTTTGATTGCCGTTCGAGCCGTGTTTGCTTCCGAATAGGAGTCAGGAGTCGTGGAACCCAGCGTGCTGACATCTTTGACGCGTTCAGTTGTTCGTGAATCATTTCCGCTCCCTGCCGCCTGAACTAAGATAGATTTCAGCAAGTTAGTTCTATTGTTTAGTTTTAATTTGAATTAAGATGGAAAAATCTCTCAATTTTATGTTTTCCATAATCCCACCTGATATTTTCAAGGGTCAAGTACGCCTGTGTAGGAATGCCTTTGCAAGTTGCATTTGGAGTTGAATCATCAACTCGTGAATGTTCTCCTTTCGACACCACCCACTGTGCTCCATGGTTTGCTGAGAGGATATACCGCCGCGTTTGACGAACACCGCTTCGGAAAATGCACGGAAATCAAGCCGTACCAACTCACCAAGCGGTTGGCGTGGGCGCCCCTCCCTCTCCCGCCCCAGCGGAAGGAAGCCAGCGCGGGAGGCGAGGGTTCGTGGCGCAACTTTGCCACTGGTGACATCTTGCTCATCTGACCTCGACATTTTGCACGCAACAAAGGGACTGCCTGCGAATATACTAAGTGGAGGGCGTACATCATTACATAGAGCGGTTCAATAGAACAGCTATCTGTGGGGAAAACTTTCTCGTATTGCAGGAGAAGAAAGAAAACTTCCTTAATGTTACCGAAGATGTCATTCCGTTGCGAGTGAAAAGATAAATGAGTACGTTTAATTGCGTATTTCGAGCGAGTGAAAATCCTATGTTGTGACGTGATTGGACGGATATTGACCATTGGAATGCACTATGGTGCGTCCTAAACACGGCTGGTCGCCGTCAATCATTTTTAGCAAAGTTGCAAAAATGTCCATTTGATCGGACGCGGAAGGATACTTTTTTCTCCTTTTGGTTGGAGCACCAACTCTTCCTGTGGATGACTAGTCTCTATTTCCTTGGTGTTGTTTATGCAAATAATCGCATGTCCGTGATGGTTAATTATGTAAGTACTGTGTTGGTTGTGTGGCCATTGCATGTGACTACCCTACTTAGTAAGCCAAGAAAATAAGCTTATGCAAATGAAGCTTAAATAGAAACATTAACGCACAGATCTTAGCTTTTAAGCATTGCGGGGGAGGTAATCGAATGTCTCCATTGCTTATCGGATCATTGGAATTCTTTTACTGAGCTCCTGTTTTTGGTATCGCTTATGTTTAGCATAAACGCGAAGATAAAAACTTTATGGCAAAGAATCCGTGAGCTACCGATATCCAAGGCTGTCATCCTCGCCAACATGTAGTCGAATAAACGTTTTAAACTCTAGTTTTTCGTTCCACTAATTGTGAGCACATTGAATTTCATCCTGAACCCTAAAATACTAAGTCAAATTAAGTACTCCACATTTTTGATTTGTCAATGGAATAAATATCTGAATATGGCTTAAATTATCCATTTAACTTTGACTATGGGCATATAATATTTGGTTCATTGTTTATTGGATGAATGTGGGAGACATTGAGAAATAGCCTGGTGTAGAAGGCGAGAATCAAAGAGAGAATGTATTCTTGGTATTAATTGGGGAAGGTGGAGTATTAGGTACATGTATTTTCGCTCGAAGAAGATAAGAAGCTCTTTTGAAAGAGAGAAAGTCGTTATGTGAAGGAATTCTGTGCCTTTGCAATGCACACCTCGCTTGTGTAATAGATATTTAGTTGTCATTACACATTTCCCACTGGACATGCTCATACAAGAGACGAAAGTTCATGAACTAATCAGTGTGCTATGTAGTTGACTAGGGCACAATTGTCCATTAAACATAAGAACAGTAATTAAATCTTGAATGAGTCCATATAGCCTTAATTTTTCTCTGGCATGCTAATTATTCATCTGTTTTTGATTTTGTAGCAGAATCATTCGGTAGATACTTGGTACTGCTTGGCACATATTTGCTTGTAGTACTGAGTTTTTTTTAGCCGAATATTTTCCATGTAGAATGTCATTTTCTTTGAAGGACTTTTTAACTACATGCCATTCTGTAAGGACACTATTTATTACTTCTCCACGAGGCTATAATTAGTCTTTCTCTGATTACAAATTGAGAGTTCCCTCTCCAGTGGCCGAGCCGAGATTACGCCTTCAATCCTCTCACTCTCGGGAATTAACTATGCCATTCGTCGAATGTTTAATATCAGTAATAAGAGCTGCACCAGTGGGCAACTTGAGCAGTATGAAATAGCGTCCTCTCTCGTTCGGTTGCGGGAAGGGGGAGGGGCAAGGGAGGGAGGGGGCGGGCAAAGGGCAAGTGGTCCGACTTCATTACGCCACGATCAAATTTCCAAACTCTTTTCGGGTTAATTTTTTTCCCGTGTTTTTTTTTATCATTCCCGAGGACTGCATCCCGGTCGGGGCACCACACAGACGGGGGGGGGGGGGGGACGGCCCAGCGCGCCCCTTGTGTGGCGCGGGGAGAGGGTAGGTACGTATATACCGGGAGCGGTTGGTACAAATTACGCTGAGGCGTCGTGAAAAACTTATGATCCCCGGACTATAACGGTCCATAGGGGCACGGGAGAGAATTCAAAGCGACCACCAGGACGGTTGGGCGAGGGGGGGCCCAAGGGTGTGGGGGAGGGAGGGGTGCGAGCGGAAGGAACGCGTGGAGAGAGAGAGAGAGAGGGGGGGGGTGGGGGAGGGAGGGATCCCTTTGCAAAAGGCTCTTAATTCGGGTCAGGTCTCCTTCCGTTTTTAATCACCGGGGCACCGGAGCCGTAATCGTTTTGCGCTAAAAAGTTGGTTCTACTGCCTCGCGCCTTAACTTCCCCGCTGCTCTTGCGATATTGCACCATAACTTTTGAACGGTGTGTGTCTCGGAGGGGGAAGGGGGGTTCCTCGTAGGATGGAATAGGGGAGGAAGGGATCTGCGTGCTGTCGTGAGCGTGTGTTTAAAGTGTGTGTGCTTGAACGCTTTCGGGGGGATGAAATAAGGGGTGGGTTCGGGTAATGGGGAGGAGTCCGCCACGGTTGTATCTCTCCGGCAAAGAATCGCGTCTCTCTCTCTCTCAAGAGAAGGTGAAGAAGAAACCGTGGTGCATTTATTTCCTTGGGTGGGTAAGGACCCCGCTAGGGGATTTTATACGCTGCAAGGGGCCTCTCCTTAATTTATGTCGGAGCAAAAATTGCGAGTGCGCCGTAAAACGCTCGTGAGTCTGCATTATTAAGGCGGTCGTTAATTAATATGGCCATGTTGGGTAGTTCCCGAACTTCCAGTCGTTGAATCCTGGAAACAGTTTCCTTATGCCTTGGGATATTAAGAATTTTCGATTTTTTTGTGGACTCTCATGTGACTCGTGGCGAAAAATAAATAAAAAGGAATGTCATTTTCTTTATTATCCCGCGTATACATTCTATACAACTAAATTCTATATTTGGGCGAAGGCCAACGTCATCTTAAGTAAATAGTATGTCGTTGCTTCTTGTGGTTTTCATTACGCATCGTTAATATTTTGTGTAAAAAATCCTCTTTTATTATGAGCTACTTCTTTCACGAGTTTTTGTTTGGTGCTCCCTTTTTAAATAAATGGCATTACGGTGGTATTTTCATTTTTGCATGAAGAATATTAAATTTCAAATTATGCACCGTATTCCCTTCTTTTCCCGCTGGTTTTCCTTATGGTTATACAAAAAAATGACTTTTAATTCTCATCGAATTACATTCAGTAGGATATCCCTTCCTAAGTTTTGAATATATGTAAATTCCTTTTCCCGCCCACTTCCCAGAACTTCGGTTGACATGAATATTCTTGTTTGGAAGGAAATAGGTCGATTGAAAGTCTACTGCCTTCGTGCGTGGAAGTCGGAAACATCCGAGTACGTATTTTGACTGCATTCAAATACGCTGCAAGCTATTATACCCGTGAGACGTGATGTTTTTTTTATGTTCCTAAGGATTGTTCAAGTACTTGCACGGTTCATGGACGTGGTGTTTTTCTGCGACATCAACTGAACATGTTTTGATCAGCTGCGTGTCAAATCCAATGTGGCCGTCGCGCGTCGATCACACTTCGTACAAATAGGTATGAAGGAGCACAGTGCCTCGAGTGGCACAGGCGAGCGCTCGATGGCATGGAAAGGCATGTATTTTTCGGTGGAAAATAAAACTCCCGAGGGCTCTCGGGAGCCACAGAATTGTTAATCGAGGCCGTCTGCCGCGGAGGTATGTTTCCTCCCGCTGTCAAGGCTGTGCAGCTGGCCTATTTAACGGAGTCGGTGATTTTCCACTCTTGTATAGAACATGGCCAAACCATTAAATGCCGAAATCCTTAAACTGTGCGATGTGTTATAAATAATGGCAAAGTTTATTCAAATGAAACAGCATGTGCAAAGCTTAAATTAGAATGAGCTCCTAGATTGTTTTGATGGCACGTCCGACGTTCTCGTACTGGTATGTTTCGCCCCCCCCCCCCCATTTGATCAAGAATAAGCATGTCGGAAAACCACGAACCGCTTGGCAGAGACTTTTAGTTTTATTCAGGCAAAAGAGAATCTTTGCGATGAATGGCGATTTATTAAACGTTTTGAGAAAGGAACTTTTAGTTTTCATTCTTTCATTGAAGGGAACTCGTTCGCGAGGATCTTCGAGCGCCGGAATCTGATGTCCACGATTCTGTGTTTGTCGCGTGGATGCTGCGACCGGGTATCCGACGGCTCTTCACTTAAAGTAGTGGGAGGAACGATGAATTCCGTATTTTCACTTGAATACGACGTGATCGACTAATCTGGCGATTATGTCAAACGAGCTGATTTCAATGTCTTACGCATTCGACGAAAAGGTAAAGAATGGTGCTTCAAATCCGCCCACTTCGAAGGCGTATACTTCGATACTACCTATCACAGTAGAAAAATCCTCGAACCATATGTTCTTTCGCTAAAACTAGAAATCTATTGATATTATTCATTCACGATCGAGTAGGTGTACGAGAGATGCGTGGAACACATCACGATCAATGAAAAGAATGTGAAACTTTAATTTTTTTTGTCAGTTTATCCTTGAAGGAAATATCAGTTTCCAGGCAGGATGACGGCCTATTCATAGCCTGCAATGAGCTTGCATCGATAATCTTTTGCACATTTCCAGAATTTTGCGCAATAAAATATAGAAAAATGTGTCATGGCACAATTCGAATTCAAACACAAGTACTTCTGCAAGTCAAGAACTGAAATGCGTGACTCCACAACTCTAAAGCAGCGAGGAAATCTCTGTGGCGTGCGGAGGATTTTGATTTGGGAGAGCAATGGTATTCTGAAACCTAAATTTTTATTAATTCATTAATAACTGATGAAACTCTAAGCTACGGGGGAAAATCCGGAAATTCTTGCGCATGAAAGTGAAGAGTCCGTTAGATTAGATCGGGGATGCTAAGTAGTAAAAGTGATTGATTAAAAACGAATTTCAAACCTTGAAAATTTGGTGAAAACCTGAAATCAGAAGAAGTCTAATAGCTGAATCTCCCAGGCCAGGAGTTCGACTCCCTCCCTCTCTCTCTCTCTCTCTCTCGCCTCTTTATTTCTATCGTCCGCGTTTTAAATCCAATCGAATGCTCACCTACGCTTCGGAGACTATTAAAAAGAGATCCCTTTCGGTATGAAGTTCTGTGGGTCCGACCCGCGTCTGCGGGACAAATCAAAGCCTTTCTCTCTGCGGTAGAGGACGAGTAGGAGAATTGTTGCCCATGCCTATTCGTGCGCCAACAAGTACGGGTAATTGCTAATTCATAGGTAAAATAATGAAAGCACGTAATTTTTCTTGCATGAAATCGATCGGTCTCACATGAAGTTGTGATGGAACCTTGATCAGCGTAGGGGCTATGAGTCCATAGTCTAGAAAAATAGTTTTCTTTTGGAACCATAGAAAGAAGGTTTGCTTGTGTTTGCTGTCTATGCGAGGGAGGGAGTCGGCTGTTTTGCCTTTGTTACCCCCAGCTCCCTTTTACGTACCACTGCCCCCCCCCTTTCCTCCCTCTCTTATCCTTTAAGAGCATCGCTCTCCTTGAGAAATCCTTTCCTTTTTTCTTTCCTCCGTAACTGAAACTCTCGCCCCGTCGGGCCTCTCCTCCTTTGGGTGGAGAGAGGGATCTCAATGCTCCTCCTCCTCCTTTCGCACCCTTGGAAACGCGAAAGGGGTCCAGCGGGGGCGGTGGGAGGGTTGCGGAGAGTTGGGGGCGGGGAACGATGGAAAAAGGGAAGAGCGGGCGAGGAAGCTCCCTTTCGTCTTTTAGGGAAATTCAGGAAGGGCCCTCGAGGTGCTAAAGATACGGGTTGGAAATATTGGAAACTGTTTGTCGGAACGATCGTGGATTTTCTGCAGAAGGCGAGTGTGTCGCACCGCAAGGGGGGGGGGGTGAGGGAAAACAAGGTCCCCTGGATTTGAAAAAGTCCAGTTGTGGGGGGGGGGGAGGTGTGGCTGAGGAAGGACAAGGGGGTCGAAGGGCAAGCGGGGACCGCTGTAAACCATCGCCGAAAATCGTTTATTTTCGCCCGCTAGGCGAATATCCAGGTCACGTGATCGGATACGTTCGCTTGCAGTTGGGGTTGGCGATAACTTCGACTGCGACCTCGGGGCGAGAAACGGTGTGTGGGCGTCAGGGAAAGCATGTCGTCTTTGCCATTACTCGTACATTTATGAGCACTCTTTAAGTAATAGGGAGGAGGCGAAGAGATAAGTTCCGACGATAATTTTCGTAGAACAAGTCACTCCTACAAATATTCTTAACACCGGTAAACGACTTACAGAATTATTCGTTGATAAAATGAACGCGATGTCTCAATAATAATAATAATAATAATACAAGCCACACATTGTTACATCATGTAAACTAATAGTTTCATGATGTTTAGGTGATGAGATCTGCTAATCTAAAATTGCGAAATGCAGCATGAGTAAACTTTGTTCATGAGTTGCTAAATGTGTTTATAATTCAGCCTGGCGATAAAAGTCTTTTGAGGAATAAAAACTTCACCGTACGAAAGCTGAGTAATGAAATCGAAGATTGATTTGATCAGTGAGGATGGGGTTCAACTAGTGGCAAGCCCTGCCCACCGTGTTACCATGCCCCCCCCCCCCCCAGTAAGCGAAAATATAAGGATTAAAAAAGTTCAATTTTTATCTTTCTGACTATATTTTTATTATTTGTATACTTTCTTACCCCTTTAAACCACGTACATTACATGAAACGATATCAATTATAATTTTCCGCACTGATTTACTGCGTGCCTACGTCACACTCAATTTCAATGCATCATCATTAGGTACATACCGCCGAAATTAATGTCGATAATGCATTGGTATTGAAACGCGTTGTGCGCGGAAAATTCAGATGTCCGCAGGACATGTAACTGTGGATAATTATAATTTTTATCGTTCCTGAATGTACATTTTCAGGGGTTAGAGCCTGCCTCCATTACTTTTGGGGACACATAATTTCCTATTATCGCATGCTAAACACGAACAGTGAGTAGTGAATATCCTTAGTACTATTGATCTAGACATTAAAGTAGCAAATAAGGTCAAGTTTTCAGCGGGGGCAGACCCTCTCGAGTCTGTCCAGTGTGATTTATGTTGGTTTCTTCGTCGAGGCACCTATCTTCTGATTTATCGACGCTAGCATTCGGCGACTCCTTGAGGTCTCAGTCTTCGGCGCGGCGACGCACTGCATGTAAGTGGGCAGAGAAAAGGGAGACGGAATTCCTCCTATCCAGAGGCCCTCTCGCAATGGGTCGGGTGGCGCTCGGGGGTTGACGGGGCAAGGGACTTCATTCGAGGGAGGGAGGACTCCCAAACGAGGGAACGCTTTCCTCGTGAGGGAAGGGTGTCGGGTGCAATTCCGTGGCTGTTGCAGAGTTTCAAAGGGGGGAGGGGGGTTGCTCAATCGGGCACGAGTACCCACCCCGCCGTGAAGGGGGGAGGGGGTGCGCTTTCATTGGCTTGGCGACGCCGTCGGCCGAGGGAAAGAAGTAATTAAACGTCTGTTTGAGATTATATCCCGAATTTAAAATTTTCCAGCTAATAGGAATCCTCCAGGGAGTTTATTCATCTGCCAACCCCGTCTGCTCAATATTAAAAAGCTTTCATGTTCCGGGGTTCTTAAGTCCAGGAGTTATGACCCTTGTCATGGGCTAATTTAAGAGTCTCCCAAGACCTGCTCCATATTTTTCGCAAATGGGTAGTTAATACTCGTTCCGTAATGACGGCTCCATCTAAAAATATCCCCGAGAAGTGATTTCCTTTTTTAGTTCTTTTCCGACCCGATTTGAATTCTTCTAAGCGTCCACGAAGCACTGGCGAAGGGCGTAATACCACGGATTTGATTCAAAACCGGAGGAAATTAATGGCCACTCTGTGATTTTTTTTAATCTCCCGAACTACTGCTACGAGCCTCAAGAAAATGAATAATGTTATTAACTTGAAGGTAATTAAACCGTGGAAGTTCAATTTGATATTCCGTGATTTGTTACCTCCTGAATGATTGCACGCGTCGGAAAATATTGCGTGTCGTTTGATGGTCGAATGTCTTTAAATTCATGCTGCACTGATGCAAATGTCTAGTGCGCATAAAAGCGGTGTAAAATGAACGTCTAAATTCCGTGGACAAAGTACGTCTTGTAAGGGTTTACTGAAGAAATGCTTTTCGATCATAAGTAATTGATATTTCATATCCTGTGGAGGCTTGTGTGACGGAATATGAGTATTATTTTCAAGGGATACTACCCTCTATGCGCATAATTAACGATGGAAAGTAAAATCTAAAGATTGATTAATCACCTCGCTTCACTTTTTCAAAGTTCAGTCAATAGGATGTGATAGTATTGAAATATTCTAGTCTAAGGAAGCTTAAAATTAACTCAGAGTTGAAAAATACGAAGTTGAGTCAAATTAAAACGTTAGAACTTAAATATTTTTGATTTCGTGATTTCTTACATGTGTAGTCCTACATGGTGTAATATATGCATATGGTGTAGTCTCTTGGTGTAAAATAGATGTATTTGAAGTGCTTCAAAAGTCCGCGGACACCTCTTAAGGAACCTTAACTGCTCTAAAAGCCTCCGCGGCCAGAACGCGGTGTGTGCCTGACGTGGTCGAGGGAAGTCGGCGATATGGAAATAACACTGTCCTAGAACTTCTTATCCAGGCATAATTGCTGCCAAAGTGAACTATGTGATTCGCCATTCTGAACTTTCATTCTACGATGGACTTAGATATGTTTGACACTCCTTAATGCTGAATAAGCGAATGAGAAATATGAGGTGTTTCTCTTTGGTGCACGTTGAAAGTGCAGCGGCCATGTTTGAACTTTTTTGCGTTCTGGTATCATGATATCAGTTGTAGGTCACTCATAAAACCATGGCTATCACTGTGGGGAACGGGAATTGGCACTCCAATGATGTTTCCGTAGCTTTAGTGAGACCTTCACTCGACTCAGGCTCGTATATTTTTACAAGCATTGCATTGGATTTACTATCAAAAATTGGAAATAACTTACCATTTCATTAGAGTGCGAATGGTTTCGCAAAGCTACGCAAAAAAGCTGAAGTGAGACGGACTTGAATCCTTCAATTGCCTGGCCGCACTCGCAGTGTGAAGGGTTACCTCCAACCTGTCCTGCCTTACCTTCGAGCGATCAGTCGGGGCGTCGGGGGTTAATGGTGTCGCCTTGTTATCCATCTCGGGTCCTTTCCACCTCCTTTTCTTTCCTCACACGCCAACCACGATACATTCCCTCTGCTTTGGACTGAACATGGACTCGCAAATCCATTCCACCGCTACGAGGAATAGTCCCTCGGCCGGGACGGCAGTCTGCAACCAACCCTCTCGCTTCCCTTTATCTGCCACACCCTTCCTTTTCTCCTCGTCTATATATCCCCTCTCTCCCTCCTTTCCTTTATCTACCCTTTTAATTAACTTAAAAAGAGATTGAATGGAGGTTTTTTTGTCCGAGAAAAAGGCGTTTTGTTTACAAAGATTTCCAAGTTTCCCTCCCTCGCGGGGAAGGTGATGGCGGTGGTGTGGGGGAAGGGGGGGGGGGCGCGAGTGTGCGTGTGTGTTGGTGAGCCTTTGGGTCCATGAGAGACGGAGTGCGCGGAGACATTTGGGAGAATCGAAACAGATGGTCCGCGGCATTTCAGGGGGGAAGGGAGGGGAGGGGTCTCCTTGGAAACGGAGAGAGTGAAGCCGGGGAGGAGTGGTGGGAGGGTTCTTTAAAAACAAGGGAAAGGAGGGAGGGCGTGGGGCATTATTTCGGGGGGCGGGTGGCTTGGAGGTGATCCTGGAGGAAGGAGGTGATTCCAGGGATTGTTCTCGCAAGCGCTAAAAATGGAGGGATTGAATAAGAATATCCCCTGTTTCCCACGCCGCCCCCTCCCCCCCCCCACTATCCTGATACCCTAAAACCCGACCATTCCTTTTCTTAAGAAGTGAGCGTTTCGGCCGAGAGAACTCTTTATACTTTCTTAAATTCTCGCCCGTCGGCGTGCTTCTGGAAGGGGCCGTTCGCCCGAAAGGAGCGCGGCCTTTGAAAGAGGGAATGAGAGGCAGTAAGGATTTGAAAGTTTGTGTGAAGGAGATATAATAAGGACGGGGGGAGGGGTTGTTTCCGAGAGAGTGGATGAGAGGGTGGAGTGGGATTTCGTTTTTCTTCTCTCTTTGCGCATTTGGCCATGTTTTTCCTCGAACAAAACAAAACACGCATTCATTTTTATCGCAAATCGTTAAAAATCCTTCCTTCCCAAAATGTCTCCCTTTTTATAAGCCGTTTGTATTTACGTCTCTTCTTTATCTCTTTTCAGGTAAACATTCGAATGTGTCGCCATTAATGCAGTTGCCCAGTTCCTGATGTAAATGAGGTACGGTTTAGCTATGTTCCGATGTGGTCGCTCGCCCTCTCCACGAGGTTCTCTCGTAGTTAATCTCAAAAGGGGATGCGTGCACTTTCACTCCCCATCAATGATTGAATGATCGGGGGTGGTCGTGGTGGAGTAGCCAACGCGTAATTAAGGATCCCTTACCTCAAGGATATGCACTCGTCATGTAATTACCTCTGCCAACACGAATGCATTGCTTCCTTCGAAGCAGTTGATCTAAACTGTGTGTCGTTCCCGCCATGTCTTGAAGAGTGCTACTAACCTCTCCTTGGTTATTACCCTTTCGGTCCCCCTCCCAAGTGTTCCCGTCGGTCCCCAAGATGAGACACCAAGATACTTATGCTCCATCCTGTCAGATTAGGGCATATCTTATCGCTCGGAGTCATGAGCAACCCATATTTCTCGTGAGATGAGGGCGGGGGGGGGGCGGGCAGGAAGAAGAAACAAAAACGGATCGATGTTCGATTAGCGTCTTCTCTTTCCTTGGGCTTTCTTTTCGCTGCGCCACCACGCGCCCGATCCACAAATTAAAAAGAAGTTGACGGCGAAATCCGAAACGTGGAGCATTTCCGCGCCAAGAGAAAGTCTTCCTCTCTCTGGGATGGCGCGGGGGGCGGGGTTGCGGATTTCTTTGAGGGAGTTCGACCCGCAACCCTTCCGAGAGAGCGGGCTCTCGCTGTCAGGGAGGCGTTTGTTTTTCATAGTTCATCGGATCGGGTTCGAAATGGGGGATACTGGGGTGGGTGCGGGGGTGGGGTGGGGGATGCGAGGGTGGGGAGGAGGGTTGGAGGGGAGGAGAACTCGAAAACGTCCCCCCGTGGGGGTGGGCAACCGAAGCAGATGGCGCGAGCATCCTCTTTCCACTGGAAACAATCTCCCTTTCGTTTTCTGCAATGCGGGAGGAGGCGTATGTATATGGGGGTTGTTTGGCACCCGCGCCGGGAGGGTTGGGAGGGAGGGGGAGAAGCGAACGTCGCCCCGATGAATGGCGGGAACGCGATACCTTGCCTCCTCCCTCCACCCCACCCCTACCTCCCCACTGGCTGTCAATCTCAAACTGCGCGCGGTGCTAGGCCGCCGAGTTACGATTTAAAGACTCCTTTAATTTGCGCACGAGTGTTTGAAACAATTTTCCTCTTTTTGTGAGCGGAGCGGATGTATCGCGTTTCGCTCCTTGGCGAAGACCAATTTCTCTTTTGCTACGACGGATTATGAAAATGATGGGAAAATGTTTTGTCCTCTTTGTGCGAACGCTTTCCCGCGTCTCCTGCTTAACTCAAAGCTGCTCGCGGTCCTCCCCACTTTAATGGAGCGATGCGGTCTTAGTGGCTGAAAGCGGAGAGAAGAGTGGGTGATTATTGGTACTTACAAGCGGCAGTGCTTGGGTTTGGCTAAAATCGAAAATTCGCAGTCAACTTTAATGATTGTAAACTTTTGCAGATTTTTCTATGGAATTATCGCGTTCGGCTCATTTGACACGTGTTGATATTATTGTAGAACATGAATAACCGGTTTATTGTATGAAAAATTGGTTGCTCATGGTGGTGTACGCTCTGTCATAGCTATTGTTTTTAAAAAAGCTGTTTTAAATTGCTGTTTTTTTGTAAAAAGATTTATTGTTTAAGATATGGATGCGAACTATGGATGAGATAAATCGTGAGGCTCCATAACATTTACTCTTGCGGTCAAATGTCAATTTAACCACCATTTTGTCTTTTGTAGTGACAATTTTCCTTCAATACTAACCATTTGTCCTTGTCATTTACTATGATTATCTAATGACAGTGCTGACGAAGAATGCATACATCACTCAATGTTACTGCGTATATATCCTTAGAGATGTCCGGATTTGTTGAATTGGAAACCGGAAATATTAACGGAAAATCAGCAGTTCGGGATACTGGGATCTCCGAGGACATTTTCAAGTTCACATCGTCGCCATGGCAGAGAGGAAAAAGTTGTATTAAAAACTATATCATAATTAGATTTAATTGTTTCATTCCCTGTCCATTAACTGTACATCTCCAAATTGGCGAGGTTGGTAATGCCGCCGAGAGCAAGGCGGATCGCGTTCTTCCGGCGGCCGTGGTGCTGTGCGGATGGAATAATTTTATATTCCGTGGCGATTGTAGGCGTGCGCGAGACCTGGCTTGGGCGCGCCGCGTGACACTGGGGGAAGGGGGGGGGGACACGCCGGGGGCGAGGGTGCCGGAGGCAGGAGGCGGCGGAAGAGGGGACCGGAGTTCGAGATGGAGATGTTCAGGGGTTGTTTGAAGGGGAAGGCAGTTCGGGACGCGAGAAGAAGACGGGTGCGTGCATCGAGCCGGCCGCTTTGGTGCACGGCGGTAGGGCGAGAGTGAAAGTGAAGAGGGGATGTGCGCATAGTTGGATGTATGTTGGACTTATGTCGGGGGCGCATTGTCCTTCTCTCTCGTTGTAAGTGGGGAACGGGACGGTCGGGGAGGCGGCGGGGAAGGGGATGCTGCAGCCGGCTCATTCGGGGCCGGAGTTAGTGAGAGAGGGGTGGCGTCGGATCTAGGGAACCCCTGAACAGCACGGAGGAAGAGCGTGGCTGTCTAATTGTTGCGTCAGTGCGTAATAAGTTTCGTCCAGGCATGACGACGCGGCGTGGTGGGATTAGTTCGTTCACCAGGGCGCTTGATGCTCTTAAGCGTCATTTGTGAGTAGCCGGGGGTAGAATGGAACGGGGGAGAAGGAGTCTGATTGGTGAATCCGAAATGTTTTCTTGGCCCGGGAGGGAGGGTTAGGGTGAATAATCATGGCGTGTGACGGCATTGAGTGAATGGGGTAAAGGTCCTTTCTGTTGTGCATATATTTGCTCCTAATTAAATGAATGTCGCGAGACTTCTCTCTCATCACTTCCGCGAAAGGAATTGGCGGAACTGCTTGCGGGTCGCCGGTGGTAATGGAGCCATCCCTCTCGCGAGACATATTCCTTCCGTCCGTCGTTTTCGACGACGGCGACGTTCCTGCAATTGTGTGAAGCACCGCACGGAGAATCAACCATCTTCCGCCATTCGTAGGAAGGCAACGATGTATTTTGAACCTTTCCTCCCATAATCCAAGCTGGAGGAAGCTTGGAAACATTGAAGGCGTGAATATTAATTTAAAATATTTTGGAAGACTAGCTGCGTGCTGCCACCATGACAGTGGGCCACGTGATCGGGTTTCTTATTTTCGTCCCATTTCT